>NC_090029.1:38316980-38524480 GCF_037176765.1 Anolis sagrei
ATCCTTAAGACTTTCCAAGGGAGAACAGTCTTAAGAGCATCCAAAGATTTCCAAAGATTTCTAGGGAAGCAGCCCTAAAGCTTTGAGGAATTTTGAAGGGTAAATAGTTTGGAAGACCAAAGAACTCCAGCTGGAGAATCTACTGGCCTTACTGGTAGGTCCACTCAGTGCTTGAGACGCAGTTTGACCCGGTAGCAGAGCCCACATCAGACTGTAAGGCTTAGATGACAGTCAGCCTGGGAGAAGTTAAAAAGGGATTTTCCTTTAAAGTAAAGAAACAGTTATTGAAGACAATTGCCTGTCCCTCGTGGACATGATTAGGAAACTACCAGTTGCATAAAGGCCTGGAAGCATTTGTTTAACTTTATTGAAGATATGAGAAGTTTCTGTTTGATTGTTCATTAATAAAGGACTTTGTTATCCTTCACAAGCCATCTAAAGACCATTTGTGGTGGAAAATCCTTGAGAACTTCTCTTCAAGGGGCCCTGGCTTCCCACTGGGCTCAAGTTGCACATCCTATTTTAGAGGCAATTCTTTCCAGGCCCAGCGCGTGAGAGAACAGTTATGGAGATTCACATTTTCCAAAAGGTTATGGCATTATTTTGCCAAAAGAAAGTGCTTCTTCTCGTTGCGTCAACTTCTTTATCACTGGAGTACAATGGGCTTGAAGGGAGCTCCATGGGGATCACCTTGCCCACCCTTCCCCACTCCTCCAACCGGCTCAATACCATTAAAAGATGCAACAGACGTTTGCAATTGCAAAGGCATATACATTCTGAGGATAAGGAAATATTCCCATGAAATATTTAGGGACAGCAAGTTCCAAAATATATAACAGTATATAACAGTTAAAACAGTTAGGCTTCCAAACTGGACTTCCTAAAACCATCAGCTGTAAGTCTTTGAGGCCAAATGCTAGGCAAAATACTCGAAAACAAGCTTTGGCAAGAGCCGTGAAGAGGGCCCGTTGAAAGACGACTCTGGTCTCCTCTGGGCAAAATGCTTGAGCCGCGCACAAACTATGCGGCCACTACTAAAAGTGATCTTGTGTCATCACTGTTATGTTAATGGCTTTGGCAATCTGATCGGTTAAGACAAATAACCCCCTGTAACACGAAGAGAATTTTATTAGGAGTTTACTGCTGAAATCTAATCTTGATATCACTTCTGGCAAGAGATGAGTTAAGGTCAGCCGTCAGTAAGGCCATGCCTGTTAGGAGTCTTGCAAACTTGCTCAAGAGGACTTTAAACGGGTCCCAGAAAGGTAGTGTTAAATGTATTTAAACAGAGGATGGATGGCCATCTGTCGGGGGTGCTTTGGATGCAATTTCCCTGCTTCTTGGCAGAATGGGGTTGGACTGGATGAGAGCCCAGGAGCTCTCTCCCAACTCTAGGGTTCTATATGGAAAATTGGAGCCAAAATCGATGCCGGAAACATCTAAACAGACACCTCTTGAATGTCTATACCAGAAAGGGACTGATCAAAAATGGTGGAAAGAAATGAGGAATTAAAGACATGTATGATGGGAATGGCCATTTAATACCCTGGGATAGAATAATGACGAAAACTGGAAATAGAAACTGGCTAGAAGTATTGGGACCAGGCCCGTAGCCAGGATTTCGTTTGGGGGGGGGGGCTGATTTTTTTTCAGGGGGGGTTTCGGGGGGGGGCTGAGTTTCGGGGGGGGCTGAGTCAGAGTGAAAGAGGGTCTTCCCTAGCAAACCTTTTGTATCATTACCCCAATACCCCCTCCATGCATATGGGATATATTGAGCAGGGTGATCAGATCATGATATGAATAAACATAACAGTTTAAATAATGCACCCGTAAGGCCTTCTCGTGGACCACCATGGGAATTTCGGGGGGGAGGGGGGGCTGAAGCCCCCCGAGATACCCCCCCCCCCCCCGTGGCTACATGCCTGATTGAGACTACACAATAAACACAAATAAGGGGGATATGGAAGGAAAATAGAGGAAGAAGATAAGAGGGAAGAGATATTTAAAAACCACAGAAATTCGAGAAAGGACTGGCAGGTCTAATATATAAACTGATGGTCAAGGATGGTGAATAAAGACGATACAAACTAAATGGCAGAAAGAAGGACGACTGACAAGTCAAACAACAGAGAGCTTAATGAAGAGGACCAAAAAGTATAATGGAAATATATAAAGAATTGGAAATAAAGTTTTAATTAAAATGGTATAGGACCCCAGCCCAGCTCTCATCTATGATAAAAGAGGGAACCCCAATATGTTGCCAATTGTGTTATAAGCAAAGGCTGGGATATCCATATGTGGTGGGAATGTTCAAAATCCTAGAATCATAGAATCCTAGAATCCAGGAGTTGGAAGAGACCTCCTGGGCCATCATCCAGTCCAACCCCATTCTGCCAAGAAGCAGGAATATTGCATTCAAAGCACCCCTGACAGATGGCCATCCAGCCTCTGCTTAAAAGCTTCCAAAGAAGGAGCCTCCACCAGGCCTGTAGCCAGGATTTCATTTCGGGGGGGGGGGGGGGGGGGGCTAAAAATTTTTCAGGGTGGGTTTCGGGGGGGCTGAGTTTCGGGGGGGGGGGCGGAGTTTGAGTGAAAGAGGGTCTTCCCTAGCAAACCTTTTGTATCATTACCCCAATAATACCCCCATGCATATGGGATATATCGAGTATGGTGATCAGATCATTATATGAATAAACATAACAGTTTAAATAATGCACCAGTCAGGCCTTTTCGTGAACCACCATCAGAATTTCGGGGGGGGCTGAAGCCCCCCGAGCCCCCCCCCCCCCCCGGCTACATGCCTGGCCTCCACCACACTCTGGGGCAGAGAGTTCCACTGCTGAACGGCTCTCACAGTCAGGAAGTTCTTCCTCATGTTCAGGTGGAATCTCCTCTCTTGTAGTTTGAAGCCATTGTTACTTTGCGTCCTAGTCTCTCTCCAGGGAAGCAGAAAACAGGCTTGCTCCCTCCTCCCTGTGGCTTCCTCTCACATATTTATACATGGCTATCATATCTTTAAAAGCTTTTAAAAACAGGAAAAATAATAGAAAAATGGAAAAATTATTTAAAATACCCCTCAAAGTGAATGCAGAACTAATGCTAATGGGAGTGTTAGGGAATAATAAGATGAATGCAAAAGAACAAGAACTGTTCACGCTGATTATTTCAGCAAGGCAAGCTGTAATGGCCTGGGGAGGGAAAAGGGAAAAAAATGGGACTATAGAAAATTGGAATAACTATATTTATGATCAGGTCCAATCTGAAATCATAGCATATAAATGGAAGACAGACAGAATGGACAGAAAGAGGCGGAGACAATGTAAATATTGTACAAAAATTAAGGAATCTCTGAGATTCCTCTCTGATACTGATCCCAATAAACATAATTTAAACCAACATGCTTATTGAGATCAGTATCAGAGAGGAATCTCAGAGATTCCTTAATTTTTGTACAATATTTACCTTGTCTCCGCCTCTTTCTGTCCATTCTGTCTATGTCTTCCATTTATTTTTAATTTCTTCTGTTTTATCCTCCTGTGTAACCTCCCAAATAACATATGCTATGATTTCGGATTGGACCTGATCATAAATATAGTTATTTTGTTTACTTGGAAAGGAGGCTCTACCCCTCAACGTGTTACACAGATCACAGGAAAGCCATTATCAAAGCATTTGATTTTAATTCTCACATAATAATAATAATAATAATAATAATAATAATAACAACAACAACAACCAGCAAAGTAAGTAATGGGCAAGGCAGGATATTTGGCACCAAGAATAGACAAAGGTTGCCATAAAATAAAGCCTCGCCCTTTGTAAATGTTAACTGAAATGTCTGTGCACGAGAAAATCACATTTTCTGACATAATCTCTTGCTACTCCCATGGATAATCTGCCATCCTCGTTGCATCACCTGTGTCCATTTATCAATGTCAAGGTCATCCTCTGTGTTGCTTTTTATAGCCTTGCTCCTTTTCTCACATTAAGCTGGAGTGACATCTTTATTCAGCTCTGGAAGCAAGAAGACAAATCCTTCACACGCCTTAAACCTGTGAGGCCCCCTCCCCTCCTGACACCTTACGTGAAGACCTCCTTCTGCCCCACCATTGCGTAGACCACCAAGAATGCATTCATATAATCATAGTTGGAGGAGACCACATGAGCCATCTAGTCCAACCCCCTGCCACGCAACTAACAGACCAGCAGAGCTGTTCTGAGTGGTTCCCTGACCACTGCAGACACAATGCAGGCCGTCGAGTGAGCTTTCTTGGCTGCCTTCATTGCCGTGAAGTAGGCCCTCAGTAAGGCTCTAGCCTATTCTTGGTCAGATTCACCCCAAGTCTTCTGCTAGAGGCACTCTAGTCTCCAGCTTGTTTGCTCCATCGCTGCTACTCCCTGGTGAACCATGGAGCTGAATTGGCTCTGCTAAGCAAGAGGGGACGTTCAGGAGAGAGCGTGTCCACCACCCTGGTCATCTCCTTATTCCAGGATCACCTGCAGCCATGACAGGAAAGTTCCCAGGAGATGTCAGGAATCCATCCAGAAGTTTCTTAGGGTGGACCATCTTAATTGGTCCCCCATCCCTGCAGAAGTTCAAAGTTGCGGTCAATCTAAACATGATCAGATGATGATCGATCAATGACAACAGAACGATGGGAAGTTCCTCCATACCAATCCCCTCATCCCCACCCGCTTTAAAAACCAGATCCAAAGTGTGTCCAGCTACATGAGTGGGACCCGATATAATTTGGGATAGCCCCATGATTGTCATGGTGACCATGAAGTCCTGAGCCCAGGCCTGGAGTTGGGGGGGGGGGGGGGTTAGGGGTTCAACCCCCACCCTCGAAATGTTTCAGATTTTTTTTAAAAAAAAAACCTGGTTTACTCATGAATTTTAACTGGTTAACCCAATCCGCATGCTAAGTCTATGAGATGCAAAAAATTAAGAGTCTCTCCAGAACTGCAAGCACTATCTCAAGCAAATATTGACAATTTATTCACACTGTCATTACTTGCAGCAATAGCTGGTGTAGTGAAGCTAAGCAAACAAGTTGGGGGGGGGGGGGGGTGAATGCTCACATTAAAGGTGATGGTACTCACCTTGAAGGCTTGGCCTGGTCTGGGGCCGATGTACCTGAGAGACCGCCTCACTCCCTCCCAACCCCAGAGATCCCTCCGCTCTGAGGACCAAAGTCTATTGGAAGTCCCCAGTGTCAAGACCTTGCGTCTAACGGCAACCAGGCGCAGAGCCTTCACAGCAGTGGCACCATCGCTCTGGAATACTCTGCCACCTGAAGTCCGTGCCTTGCAGGACCTATCAGCTTTCTGCAAGGCATGTAAGACATACCTGTTTCAACAGGCCTTTGATCTTTGAAATTGCTGTTTTTAAATGGTTTTAAATTGTTTTTAAATTGTGTTAGATTTTAGCCTGTTCTTGTAAGCTGCTCCGAGCCCCAGGGGAGTGGCCGCATAGAAGTTTGAATAATTAATTAATTAATTAATTAATTAAGGAGGCCACACTTGGTGAAGGCTGCTATGCTCCCTGCTGTGCTCTTTGCTTCAGTGTGAGCTAGGAGGCAGGTTTCAACCCCCCCCCCCCGGCAAAAATTTCATACACCCCCCCCCCCTGAAAATTTCAACCCCTCCCGAATTTTTTTTCTGGCTACGGCCCTGCCTGAGCCGCTCCCAACAGGGTGGTCTCAGCATGGACATTGAAGTCTCCCAACACAGTTAGTCACTGAGACTCCAACACAAGGCCAGAGACCACCTCAGCTAGCTCAGACGGGGAGACTGTGGTGCAGTAGGGTGAACGGTACACAAGCAGAATCTCTAATCTGGCCTGGTTACCAACTCTGAGGGAGACACATTTGAACATGGGTGACTGCAGGATGGGGCACCTGATCAGGGAAATGGATTCCCAATAGACCACCATGACTCCATCTCCCTCCAACCTGGGTCTACCCTGTTGGTGCCCCCCGCCCCCCCCCCCCCCCCCCGAACCCTGGAGGAGAACGCTGGGAGAACCCAAGTGGTTCTGCTCCATGGAGTTCCACCACATCTGTAGCTGGAGATAGATTGTGGATTGCTCAAGTCCAGACCTGCGATGATCAGGTCCACAGTTCTCATCCCATCCTCAGTGCTTAAAAGGGTAATTACTTTTGAATGTTATCTATTTGCCTTAATCTTTTGTTCCAGGACAGATCACTGCAAGAATTGGGTTTGTGTTGCTTCAAAGTTCCCAGGTTACTTTGAGGAAACTTAATTGCTTTTCGGGGCTCCCGGTGACATAGTAGGTTAAAGCACTGAGCTGCTGAGCTTGTTAATCGAAAGGTCGCAGGTTCAACTCCGGGGAGCGGCATGAGCGTCTGCTGTCAGCCCTAGCTTCTAACAACCTAGCAGTTCAAAAACATGCAAATGTGAGTAGATCAATAGGTACCGCTCCGGCGGGAAGGTAACGGCGCTCCATGCAGTCATGCCGGCCACATGACCTTGGAGGTGTCTACGGACAACGCTGGCTCTTTGGCTTAGAAATGGAGATGAGCACCACACCCCAGAGTCGGACATGACTGGACTTAATGTCAGGGGACTACCTTTACCTTTACCTTTAATTGCTTTTCTCCATTTTCCTCTCACTGGGATGAGTGGGTTTTTTTAAAAAAAGAAGAACAACTCAATGCCCCTGAATTTCTTTGTGCCACTTCCCTTCACCCCTTTACTAATGTATTTCTAATCACGTAATTATTGGAATTATGTGGGGATTGCCATAAAGCACATTATTGCGCAACCTTAAAAGGGCTCTCGTCAAATTGGAATATTGAAAGAATTGAGGAAATCTGAAAGAAATCAAAACATCGGCTTCTTTGCAAGTGGCTTTTCTTCCCATTAATGTTTTTCATGTTCTGTCAAGAACAAGAAACCTAATTTTCTCTCTGGGGTAACCTTTACGTTCATAATAAGTTGCTTGCAAGATACTCCACTTTCAGATTTGTCCTCATCATTCATTTCTCTCTCTCTTTCTCTCTTTCCCTCTCACTTTAGTTAATGTGTTTCTTGCCATTTTTTTTAACCTGAACTCTCTTTTGTTGAGAACTATTATTCTTCTATCCGCCCTACTTTTTCGTATTTGGTTAACCAGGATTTCAAAAGGTGATTGGGAGCCTTTTTCTCACTGGCGGTCTATTTGTACAGGTCAGTCCAAACCCTTTATTGGCATGGCTTTGATTCAGTAATGTCAACATTACGTCTCTCGCTCTAAATGTTCATAGTTTAAGTTTCATAAATTGCACGGGAGGTAAACTTGGTCAATGCCAGATATTGCTGTGGAATTCTGAGGCTTATAGTTTTGTGCGATATTTACCTTATTCTGTCAGAAAAACCAAAGTGCCATTCGAAACTACAAATCTGGGATTCCATAGGCATTTCCTCTACCTTTGCAGCCACCTCCCCACCAAAGTCGACATTGACACTGAAATACAACACCGCCTGAGCTATGCGAGTGCAGCATTTTTCCCAATGAAGCAGAGAGTGTTTGAGGACCGGGACATCCCTAGGGATACCAAGGTGCTTGTTTATAAGGCTATTGTCCTCCCAACCCTGCAAAACGTGGACTGTCTACAGACGTCACATGAAACTCCTGGAACGATTCCATCAGCATTGCCTCTGGAAAATCCTGCAAATCTCTTGGGAAGACAAGCAGACAAATGTCAGCGTGCTGGAAGAAGAAGCAAAGACTACCAGCATTGAAGCGATGCTCCTCCACCATCAACTCTGCTGGACCAGCCACATTGTCCAGATGCCTGACCACCGTCTCCCAAAGCAGTTGCTCAACTCTGAACTCAAGAACGAAAAACAGAATGTTGGTGGGCAGGAAAAGAGATTTAAAGATGTGCTCAAAGCCAACCTTAAAAACTCTGGCATAGACACTGAGAACTGGGAAGCCCTGGCCCTTGAGTGCTACAGCTAGAGGTCAGCTGTGACCAGCAGTGCTGTAGAATTTGAAGAGGCATGAATGGAGGGCGAAAGAGATGAACATGCCAAGAGGAAGGCGCATCATGCCAACCCCGACCAGGACCGCCTTCCACCTGGAAACCAATGCCCTCACTGCAGGAGAGCATGCAGATCAAGAATAGGGCTCCACAGTCACCTACGGACCCACCACACACTGCATACTGACCCTGGAGGACCATCGTATTCAAACTATGAGGGACCGCCTAAGTAAGTAAGCTATGGCAGTTAAAGTAGTATCAAAACTGCAGTGAGAACGGGAGATTACATCCATTTTTGTTGAATCAGCATTGCCATTCCAGTCATTTTCTGCTATGACTTTCAATTTGGTGAGGATCACCCACCAAATTTAGTTCAGTTCATCTTTATTAATGACTTAGATGAAGGGTTAGAAGGCATGATCATCAAGTTTGCAGATGAGACCAAATTGGGAGGGATAGCTTCATAGCTAATATTCCAGAAGACAGGAGCAGAATGCAAAACAATCTTAACAGATTGGAGAGATGATGGGCCCAAACTAACAAAATGAAGTTCAACAGGGACAAATGTAAGATACTCCACTTACAGGCAGAAAAAAAATGAAATGCAAAGATACAGAATGAGGGATGATGCCTGGCTCAATAACAGTCCATGTGAGAAAGATCATGGAGTCCTCATGGTCAGGAATGTGAACATGAGCCAATAATGTGGTGTGGCTGCTAAAAAAGCCAATGGGATTCTGGTCTGCATCAAGAGGAGTCTAGATCCAGTGAAGTCATGCCACCATCTATTCTGCCTTAGTCAGAACACACCTGGAATACTGTGTCCAAATCTGGGCACCGCAACTGAAGGGCGATGTTTCTCACAGTAAGTCGTAGCAGGATCAAGTGTGTGTTAAAAAAAAATCTTACGATGTTAATTATTATGTACAGCTGGTAATGTAGGTCAGCCAGCATGTTTGAGCCACATCCGGAGGGGTATAACTGTATGGATTTTAGAATACAGTTTGGAGAAGCAATATGCTGTAATGCTGCTATGCTGCTATGCTTTAACAGCGATGCTCTTTGCTATGGTGGAATAGCTACTTACTCAAGGTTTATGTTTTGCTCTCTCAGTTGAATGAAGAAGAAGAAGCCTTATTCTGTGTTACTTACAAGGACTGTGTAAGTTTGTTGCACTGTTTGATTTTGTATGCAACACTGCAAGTTTATGCCTCTGCTGATAAGAGTTTCTGTTCCCTTTTCCTCTTGTTTGTGTGTTTTTTGCATGGGACTTGGCTAAATTATGCTTTGCGCAACAATGTTGACAAGCTGGAATGTGTCCAGAGGAGGTTGACTCAAAGGATCAAGGGTCTGGAGAACAAACCCTATGAGGAGCAACTTATAGAGCTGGGTATGTTTAGCCTGAAGAAGAGAAGGCTGAGAGGAGACAGGATGAGGGCCAGGGATCAAGATGTGAGGGGAAGTCACAGGGATGAGAGAGCAAGCTTGTTTTCTGCTGCCCTGGAGACCAGGACATGGAACAAAGTTTGAGTCCACAGTGCTCTCTGGATGTAGGTGAACTACAATTCCCAAAGTCAAGGTCAATGCCCACCAAACCCTTCTGGTGTTTTCTGCTGGCCATAGGAGTCCTGTGTGCCATGTCTGGTTCAATTCCATCATTGGTGGAGTTCAGAATGCTCTTTGATTGTAGGTGAACTATAAATCCCGGCAGCTACAACTCCCAACTCTTGAAGGAACTGGGGGTGGTGACGGCCGACAGGGAGCTCTGGCGTGGGCTGGTCCATGAGGTCACGAAGAGTCGGAGATGACTGAACGAATGAACAACAACAACAACACAACTCCCAAATGACTAAATCAATTTTTGAGTGATTGTCACTCCTTGGGTTAGTAGGTGTCTTGTGTCCAAATTTGGTGTCAATTCATCCAGTAGTTTTTGAGTTATGTTAATCCCACAAACGAACATGACATATTTATTGATATAGATTGTCTTCCAAGCCTCGCCCTTTCACATATGTGGACACACACATTTTTGTTGAGGGGAAGCAATGTGATGCATTCGTGCCCTTCTGGAAGCCTCTTGTAGGACCTCCAGCATTTGCCAGTCTCCACGCCCATAGGCTGCATTCTTCATGTTCAGTTGGAGACAAAACAATTCTCCATTTGTCTCATTGGAAGAGCTTGCCTCATGGACAGGCTATGCGCACCTGTTCGCTCTGAGGATCTGGAAGGCTGTGGAATGGGCTGAATGGGTGAAGATGCGCCCTGCGTGCCAGAGAGGCCATACTGGCAGATTGGGGGGGGGGGGGGCAATACAGAATCATGTGGGCAGAAGAGCAGTGGGGAAGGACAGTTGTTGTTCCCAAAAGGTCTCTTGTGGGTTCCTGTGACTGTTGGTTTTCAGAGCTTTCTGGTAGTCACAGAACATTCTCTGCCTTAGGTATTTGATTTCACTCCTTGACGATATTTGATAGTTGCCATGCATGCAACGCTATTTATTGTTTTCCCAAGTGTGTATAGCCGGCATGCAGGGCTACTACTTAACAGTGCTGAGTTGGTAATCTTCAAGGCTTTTAAAAATACATTCCTGGCACTGCTAAAAATTGTTTATCTTTCCCCCACAATGATGCGTTCTTTTTCCCTCTCTTGCTCTAATTCCCATCTGCGTTTACCTACCCTCAGTGACAATATGTTAAATACACATTATTAGGTGCATGGTGACATCCGTATGTATGTTCAAGGTATGCTTCCTGATGGATAAGGGATCCGTATTATTTTTTATATCATGTCAAAAGCGACTTGAGAAACTGCAATATATGGCTATTAGGCCTGGGTAACAACGGAAAATTTTGTTTCTAAAATCGATTCGTTTTTTGGGTTTTTTTGCGTTTTGATATTTAAAAGAATTCCAAAAATTTTCTTTTAAAAAGTTCAATATTTACAAAATTTCGTAAATGTTAAAAAAATTACGAAACATTAACAAAACAAATACGAAACAATAACGAATCAATTCGTTAATGGCAGACGCGACCGCGCAATACGCTAAAAACCCTCCGAATGGGACAGGGGGAACTTCTGAAGCTTCCCTCTCCCTCTGTTGTTGACTGTTGGTGTGATATTTATAATTTTTTTTCACTAATTAAACAAAAAACAACTATAAAACTTGCCCCAGACATGCGGAAATAATAACGAAACGACCTCAAACCAATAACGAAACGAATACATAACGAATCCGAAGCATTTACGAAACGAATTTAAAAATTCGTTTTTAAGTTGCTCCAGAATGGTTCGTTTATCACTTCGTTATAAAAAAAAACGAATTCTTAACAAATTATGAATTAACGAAACGAAACCGCCCAGCCCTAATGGCTATCTACAGGATGCCCAGGGGATGCCCAGATATGTTTCCATCCTGTGGGAGGCTTCTCTCATGTCCGCACATGGGAAGCTGGGACTGACAGATGGGAGCTCACGGATTCAGACCACCAGCCTTCAGGTCAACAGTTCAGCTGGCACAAGGGTTGAACCCATTGCACCACGGTGGCTCAGAATTATGTAAGGATTCAAAAGAAAAAGATACACACTTTGTTGCCCAACTGATGCCAACAAGACCTGGTATTTTCATAAATCTGGTTCCACCATTTAAGCACCACCCTTCATTTATCATCCTCATGGGACTGTTTGAAGATCTACATTGCGAGGCCAACCATGTCCAGTTGCCATACTTGCTTGTCAGTGCAGAGATCCCATGACAATGGAGCAATGCTCCATGTTTTTGTCCATATGTGGTTCCTTGTTGCCTGGACTTATTATCCAAAATGGTTAATTCTGTCACAATGTAATTAAAAGGTTCTATATGCAGCAACAAGAAAAAAAACCCTTCTGAGCAGAAGCTCTCCCTCTCCGGTTTGAGGAGTTAGACCAGTGGGTCTCAGCCTTCCAAATGTCGCGACTCCTTAATCCAGTTCCTCGTGTTGCTACTTCATAACTGTCATTTTGCTACTGTTTTGAATTGTAATGTAAATATCTGATATGCAGGATGTATTTTCATTCACTGGACCAAATTTGGCACAAAGACCCAATACGCCCACATTTGAATACTAGTAGGCTTGGGGGGAGATTGATTGTGTCATTTAAGAGTTGTAGTTGCTGAGATTTATAGTCAACCTACAATCAAAGAGCATTCTGTACTATACCAACCAACAATGGAATTGAACCAAACTTGGCACACAGAACTCCCATGTCCAACAGAAAATACTGGAAGGGTTTGACCTTGAGTTTTGGAGTTGTAGTTCACCTACATCCAGAGAACACTGTGGTCTTGAGCAATGGTAGATCTGAACCAAACCTGGCATGAATACTCAATATGCCCAAATGTGAACACTGGTGGAGTTTGGGGAAATAGACCTTGGCATTTAGGAGTTGTAGTTGTTGTGATTTATAGTTCTCCTACAATCAAAGAGCATTCTGAACCCCACCAACAATAGAATTGGGCCAAACTTTTCACATGGACCTCCATATCCAACAGAAAATACTGTGTTTTCTGATGGTTTTTGGTGACCCCTCGGACACCCTCTCATAACCCCCCTAGGGGTCCCAACCCCCAGGTATTAAAGCACAAATGCAGCTAGGGTGAGCCAGAGAGTGTCAACAATCAACTATTTTAATGGAAATTGCATAAACAAGTGGTGTGAAAGTAGCCCCATGACCAACAGAAAACACTATGTTTTCTGGTGGTCTTTTGACCCCTCTGACATCCTCTTGTAACCCCCTAAGAGGTCCTGACCCCCAGGTCGAGAAACACTGGAGTAGACAATCACCAGCTCTCCAAATATCCAGCATCAATCCTCAAACATCATAGAAGCTTTGTACACCTTTAGTACTTCTACAACTACTCTACGATAGTCACCTACGGATGTGAGAACTGGACCTTAGGGAAGGCTGAGCGAAGGAAGGTAAATGCTTTGAACTGTGGTGTTGGGGGAAAGTTCTGAGAGTGTCTTGGACCGCCAGAAGATCCAACCAGTCCATCCTTCAGGAAAGAAAGCCCGGCTGCTCACTGGAGGGAAGGATATGAGAGGCAAAGCAGAAGTCCTTTGGCCACATCATGAGAAGAAAGGGAAGCTTAGAGAAGACAATGATGCTGGGGAAAATGGAAGGAAAAAGGAAGAAGCGCCATCCAAGGGCAAGATGGATGGATGGTATCTTTGAAGTGACTGGCTTGACCTTGAAGGAGCTGAGGGTGGTGACGGCCGACAGGGAGCGCTGGTGTGGGCTAGTCCATGAGGTTATGAAGAGTTGGAAACGACTGAATGAACAACAACAAGACTTAATGGCAGGGAGGGAGCTCTGGCGTGGGCTGGTCCATGAGGTCATGAAGAGTCAGAAGCGACTGAATGAATAAACAACAACCACCACCATAGCTGCTAATTACATAAGATTAACAAGGTGGATTGATTGTCATTGCTTACAGCATGCTTGGGTCTGATTCTTACATTGAGTTACATTCAGTTAAGAAATGACAACCTTAGGAATTCCAGCAAATTCAAGAAGGAAAATGTGGAAGGACAAAGAAACGGGCCCTACGATGGGTATGTGAAAATGAATGTGCAAACCTTGAAAACAAAGAGTATTTACTCCACCTGCGGCATTTAATAACGGACAGGCTTTGGCACGAAGGTTGCCATCCTGTGGGCTCAGCCTCCCGCTTAAGGAAAGAGTTGTTTTGTGCCAGTTGACCTGGAAGCATGGCTGGGGCGCGAGAGGAAATGGTGGGAACAACATACGCTGCCGCCGCCTTGGCATTTGGGCTTCCATCTGCCTGAACCACAGATGGACAGCAGAACATTCGCAGGCAAGGAGAGGTTTGCGCGCTTGACCTTTTCCTGTGATTAAAATGCTGAATGGCTGAAGTCATGGGAGGCCAAGCAAACTGGGCAGCTTTTCCTTATGTTTCATTATTCCATTAGAGAAACAAATGGCCTTGGTAGAAACCAAGGGGACAATTCTATGTGTGTGCAGGTGGGTTGCGGCCAGCGTATGCAACCCAACCACTATTTTCCCCAGACTATACTTTTTCAGACTAGAATTCAGACTTCAACAGAGGAGAAGACTGAGGGGTGAAATCAGAGCCATTTTAAATATCTGGAGGGACATCACGTAGAAGAGGGAGAGAGCTTGCTTTTGCTGCTTCAGAGACTAGAACACGAAACAATGAATTCAACGCACAAGATAAAAGATTCTGCCTAAAAACTGACAGTAGGAGAGGTTTCATAGTGTTTTGTGGAGTGATGACCTCCCTTTCTTTGGAAGTCTTTAAACCAGTGTTTCTCAACCTTCCTAACGCCGCGGCCCCTTAAGACAGATCCTCATGTTGTGGTGACCCCCAACCAGAACATTATGTGCGTTGCTAATTCATAACTGTAGTTTGGCTACAGTAAATATCTGGCATGAAGGATGTATTTTCATTCACTGGACCAAATTTGGCACAAATACCCAACATCTGAATACTGGTGGGGTTGCGGGGAAATGATTTTGTCATTTGGGAATTGTAGTTGCTGAGATTTACAGTTAATCTAGAGTCAAAGCGCATTCTGAACTCCACCAACGATGAAACTGAACCAAACTTGGCACACATGACCAAGAGAAAATACTGGAAGGGTTTGGGGGGCATTGATCTTGAGTTTTGGAGTTGTTGTTGTTTTTGTTGTGTCAGAAGTGACTTAAGAAATGGCAAGTCGCTTCTGGGGTGAGAGAATTGGCCGTCTGCAAGGACGTTTCCCATGGAACGCCAGGATGTTTCTGATGCTTTACCATCCTTGTGGGAGGCTTCTCTCATGTCCCCGCATGGGGAGCCGGAGCTGACAGAGGGAGCTCATCCGCACTCTCCCCGGATTCAAACCTGCGACCTGTTGGTCCTGCCGGCACAGGGGTTTAATGCACTGCACCACCGGGGGCTTTGGAGTTGTAGTTCACCTACATCCAGAGAGCACTGTGGACTCAAACAATGATAGATCTGGACTTGGCACAAATACTCAATATGCCCAAATGTGAACACTGGTGGAGTTTGGGGAAAATAGACCTTGACATTTGGGAGTTGTAGTTGCTGGGATTTATAGTTCACCTACAATCAATGAGCATTCAGAACCCCACCAACGATAGAACAGGGCCAAAATTCCCACACAGAACCCCCATGACCAACAGAAAATACTGTGTTTTCTGATGGTCTTTGGCGACCCCCCAGGGGTCCCGACCCCCAGGCTGAGAAACACTGTTTTAAGGGCATTTTGGTCAGCTGATCCACCAGTGAACCATTATGGCTAAAGGCTAAAGCACACACCAGTTTCCAGACATTGTGCATGTCATGTGAATGTGCGCAATCTACATCCTGTGCATTTAGTGGGACTACAAAGGGCTGCAAGGATTAATTGGGGCTGTCCTTGCCAAACTGGGACAGTTGGAAGCTATGCCACAGCAATATATGGAGCGTACAACTCCTCTGTTACGCCAGCTCCACTGGCTGCCAGTTTGCTACTGGGCACAATTCAAAGGGCTGGCTTTAGCCTATAAAATTGGGCCAAACTTCCCACATGGAACCCCCATGACCAACAGAACATACTGTGTTTTTTCATGATCTTTGGCAACCCCCCTGACACCCCCTCATGACCCCCCCCCCAGGGATCCCAACCCCCAGCTTGATAAACACTGCTTTAAACAGAGGTAGAATAGCCATTTACAGATAGATCATATGAGTTGTTCAATAGTGGAATTCCCTGCCTGAGAGGGTGGTGAAAGCTCCCTCCTTGGAGGCTTTTTAAACAAAAGCTGGATGGCCATCTGCCAGAGGTGCTTTGAATGTGCCTTCCCTACATGAAGGCAGAATGGAGTTGGAATGGGTGGCCTTCTCTTCCAACTATTATTCTCAGGACAGCTATGGGCTCTACTGCAGTTTCAAACTGCATTATATGGCAGTGTAGATGAGGTCTTAGTTCTGTACGACCGCATGACAGTAGTTTGGACTGCTTGGCCCTTTCAGCACCAGGTTTCTATGGTCCGAATGCGCCTGCACTTCTGCCAACAGAACAAAATTCATAACCCTCCTAACATGTGGCAAATTAGCACATGCTTGGCACATTCCTTTTTGCAGAGCGAAAGAGAGACGGGGGTATCTGTCGCATCAAGGGTTGGCAATGCTGGGTCAACATTCCCTCGGACAGGATCCGTGGCCACGTGTCAGCCTGCTGTATCTGCCTGCCACACACGTGTCAAAGAGGAGGAGTCTCTTGGCTATTTCCACACCACTCGCTTATGCCATTTCCATGAAAAGAGTTGGTTGTCGTCACTCTCTGGCTCACCCTAAACGCATTTGTGCTTTAATACCACCACTGCTTCTTTCCACTGCGCTACAGGTTCCACTGCGCTACAGGGCCCCCCTCGTGGCGCATGGGTTAAAGCACTGAGCTGCTGAGCCTGTTGACCAAAAGGTCGCAGGTTTGATTCCAGGGAGTGGCGTGAGCTTCTGCTGTCAGCCCTAGCTTCTGCCAACCTAGCAGTTCAAAAACATGCAAATGTGAGTAGATCAATAGGTACCGCTCCGGCGGGAAGGTAACGGCGCTCCATGCTGTCATGCTGGCCACATGACCTTGGAGGTGTCTATGGACAACGCTGGCTCTTTGGCTTAGAAATGGAGATGAGCACCAGAGTCCCAGAGTCAGACATGACTGGACCTAATGTCAGGGGACTACCTTTACCTTTACTTGCAGGTTCCTATGCCTCGCCTTAGGTAAAGGTAAAGATTTCCCCCTGATAATAAGTCCAGTCATGTCTGACTCTGGGGGTTGGTGCTGACTCTAAGCCGAAGAGCCGGCTATGTCCTTAAACACCTCCAAGGTCATGTGGCCGGCATGACTGCATGGAGCGCCATTACCTTCCCGCTGGAGCGGTATTATTAATTATTATTAAACTTTATTTGTACCCCGCTAGCATCTCCCGAAGGACTTGATGCGGCTTACAAAGGCCAAGGCCTCAGCACAACAACAACACAACAAAACAACTCAAAGCAAAAGCAAAATCAAAATCAGTAGCAAAATAACAACAAAACATTACACCGTGACACAGTCAAAACCAGGGCCGGGCCAAGTAATGAGTACAGAGTTAAAAAGTGCTGGGTGTGGCAGGTGGTATGATGGATCTCAGGGCAAGTGCAATGTGCAGAGAGTCTTAAAATCCTAATAAAGTGCTATTGGGACAAATGCTGGAGTTTTCCTATTCTGGAAAGGCACATCGGAATAGCCAGGTCTTCTAACTCTTCCTGAAGACCGCCAACGTGGGTGCTAGTCTGATGTCTTTGGGGAGGGTGTTCCAAAGTCGAGGGGCAACCACAGAAAAGGCCCTGTCCTTCGTCCCCAGCAAATGCGCCTGCGACGCAGGTGGGATTGCGAGCAGGGCCTCTCCGGATGAACGAAGGGAGAGCGTGGGTTCATAGACGGAGATGCGGTCACGCAGGTAGGGTGGTCCCAAACCATTTAGGGCTCTGTAGGTAAGCACCTGCACCTTGAATTGGGATCGGAAGGTAAACGGCAGCCAATGGCGCTCCTTAAACAGGAGGGTTGACCTATTGATCTACTCACATTTGCATGTTTTGAAACTGCTAGGTTGGCAGAAGCTGGGCCTGACAGCAGAAGCTCAACAAGTTCAGCAGCTCAGCGGTTTAACCCACTGCGCCCCTGGGGGCTCCCATGCCCCGCCTTACCATCCCTCATTCCTGGAATGTATTTCAAATTAGCAAATGAACACAGATGCTTTTTCTCCTGAAGTCCCTTGTCCGTGGATGCTGAGAGTTGGTGCAAATAACATGCTTTCCGCTGCCCAGGTAGTTGGCTCTTGGGTCAATTGTGAGGCCCTGGCTTTGGCCCCATTGGTCCAAAATCTGCTTAATTCTTGAAAATCCCGGCTTTGATGCAGCGCCCTTTGAAGGCTTCCAAGTTGCCAAATTCCACATGAGAAGCTTGAAGATTAAAGTCGCAGGGCTTAGCCTGCAATGAACACGGGAGGAATTGGCCCTTAGCTATCTGGCATGACAACCCCGATTCATTGGGAGTGGTTGGTTGCTAATTCAGGATCTACTTCCATTGAAGGAGCAAATTCGAACAACACACTCAAGTGGTAAAGTCCCCTTTTCCTATCGACTCAGTCTACAAATGGGTAGCAGAAGACTTCCATTATTGATTGACAGCCTGTATAAATAGAGAGTAACAGGCTTAATAATGCCTTTATTTATGAACCATGGATTCCTTTTTGTGAGCCACATGTCCACAACTGTAGTGTTTAGACTGCTGTAACAAGATTTGGGGAATACATGCCTGATAGGGTTCTGCTTCTGGGGTAAACCTGAACCCGGTTCATGTTCGAGCTCTCAGCGGGGGCTTCCCGGGCTCTCCTTCCCGTCATTTTAGGCTTAGAGTAGGAACAAGATAGTTCTTTGGTGAAACTGCCTAATGAAAGGCACGATGGAACATCCAAGTTTTTAATTCCCTGTGGAAGATGGACAAGAAGAGAGCCTGCCTGATCTCCCTAGGGAGGGAGTTCCAGAGCCAGGGGGCCACCACCGAGAAGGCCCTCTCCCTCGTTCCCACCAACCATGCTTGAGATAGTGGTGGAAGCCAGAGGAGAGCCTCCCCAGATGGTCTCTGGGTGCGTGCTGGTTCATAGGGGAAGATGCAGTCATGAAGATAGGCAGTTCCTGAGCCATTTAGGGCTTTGTAGTGATAACCTACACCTTGAATTGGGACTGGAAACTTACTGGAAGCCAGTAGAGCCGTTTAAACAGGAGGGTTGATCACTCCCTGTAACTAGCACTTTCCAAGGCAAGGAGGCAAGTTCTCTTACTCCAGAGGAGGCACTCACCTGCAGGCACTTGTGCACACTTTCTGGGCCTGCACGCCACACACACACTTTTCAAAGCAAGGAGGCTGCTCACAAAAAGCAGGCGAGGAGCCGGGATTGGCTCCCGCTTGGTTTTGGGTCAAGCTGATTTTCGTACTAGGAGGGGGCTTCCCGTTACATGCTCACGAAGGGAACGAAAGTAATGAAAGAACAGATGAAATGAAGGAAAACAGTTCAGCACACAACCTAATGCCTAGGTAAAAGGTAAAAGTTTTCCCTTGACATTAAGTCCAGCCTATATCTAAAAAGGTAAAGGTGTCTGACTCTGAAGGTTGGTGCTCATCTCCATTTCTAAGCCAAAGAGCTGACATTGTCCGTAGATACCTCCAAGGTCATGTGTCCGGCATGACTGCATGGAGTGCCGTTACCTTCCCGCCGGAGTGGTACCTATTGATCTACTCACATTTGCATGTCTTCGAACTGCTAGGTTGACAGAAGCTGGGGCTGACAGCAGAAGCTCACGCTGCTCCCCAGACTCAAACCTGTGACCTTTCAGTCAAAAAGTTTAGCAGCTCAGTGGTTTAACCCGTTACACCACCGGGGTCTCCTTAATGCCTACACAGTCACAAAATAACCTAATAACCTAATAATAATAATAATAATAATAATAATAATAATAACCTAATGCCTACAGAGTCACAAAATGCACTGAGTAACCTAACCTTGCCACACTCATATCTCTCAGTTTAAAATATTTCACAGGATTGTTGCAAGACTACCATGAGAAGGAGACCTTTGAGTGCTATGAAGGAAAGCCAGGCCATCAATGCCAAAAGCATCGGATATATTCATTTCCATCATTGTGGTTCAAGAAGATAATCATAATATTCTAAGGTGACTCAGAGAACATCTAGTCCAACGCTTGCTCAGTGCAGAATCTGGAATATAAGATCTGTGCATAATCATAGAATCATAGAATCCTAGAGTGGGAAGAGACCTCCTGGGCCATCCTCCAGTCCAACCCCATTCTGCCAAGAAGCAGGAATATTGCATTCAGATCACCCCTGACAGATGGCCATCCAGCCTCTGCTTAAAAGCTTCCAAAGAAAGAGCCTCCACCACACTCCCTCCGGGGCAGAGAGTTCCACTGCTGAACGGCTCTCACAGTTCTTCCTCATGTTCAGATGGAATGGAGTGGAGGCTCCTTCTTTGGAAGCTTTTAAGCAGAGGCTGGATGACCATCTGTCAGGAGTGATTTGAATGCAATATTCCTGCTTCTTGGCAGAATGGGGTTGGACTGGATGAAGGCCCAGGAGGTCTCTTCCAACTCTTTGATTCTAGGATTCTATGATTATGCACAGATCTTATATTCCAGATTCTGCACTGAGCAAGTGTTGGACTAGATGTTCTCTGAGTCACCTTAGATGGTCTAATTTGGATACAACGGTAGTATCTCCCATAAATGCTGGTTCCTTAAATATCTCTCTTTGAATCCATTGAGCCAAAAATCACTCCGTAAGACAGCTTTGCCTTCGGATTCTGCTGGTATTTAGCCAATATCTGTTTCCCTGCCGTTTCTCTCCATCTGTTCTCGTCTTGCTGACTGGATCAAAAGAACGCAAACCTGTTCCATCTTGTGTATGGCAGCTCTTCATGTATTGCTGTTTTGTTACAAAAATCTACAACATATTGTGGAAAACTAAAAACATTTACCTCCACTGTGTGCAACACTGTCACAATACGATGTTAGAATGAAGCAGAAGTTTGTTGTGAATTCAGAATTATTATTAATTTTTTGAGAAATGGATCCAAGATGACAAAGAAAGGATAAGAGTCTTTGATGATTGACTAATTTCATATTTAATTATTTTGAGAGGATGGTATAGACATTTCAAATATTTAACCACACGTAGTTACTAGACTTGTGCGAAGAATTCATTCTTTCCGTTTCCTTCGATACTTCAGGAGCTCATAACGATAAGGGCCCTCCCAGTATGAAAACACACCCACAGCTAAAGCAAGCGTGAGCCAATCTTGGCTCCTCCTCTGTTTTACGGCATCACAGTTTCATCTTTTTATTCATCCCACAGCACACAAAAAGAAAACCGTCATTCCCTGAAAACTACTACCAGTTACCTCAGAAAGTAGAAAAAAGCCGTAAGGAAGCATGAAACCCAAAGCAGAAAGGAGATTGAAGCATGCCAGGAAAAAAAGGGGGGTTTTTTAAGGAAGCCCAGGGAGGATCCTCCAAGAGGTCAACTCTCTTCTTTTCCTGAAAGTGAGAAGCCTCCTTAAAATGCCTTGGAAAGAGTGCATGGCTGCTGGCGTGATACAGGCCCGGGGAAAAAAGCCTGTGCATGCCAACCTGCAGCACCTCTCCTCTAGAGTAAGAAACAGCTTTAAGATCAAGAAGCCTCCTCAAAGTGTGCTTGCCTGCCTGCAGCCAAGCACCTCTCCTCTAGAGTAGAAACAGCTTTAAGAACTTGCCTCCTTTAAATGTCTTAGAAAGAGTACATGTGATATGCAGGCCCAGGAGAGAAAGTGCATGCCAGCCTGCAGCACCTCTCCTCTAGAGTAAAAAAACAGCTTTAAGAACAAGAAGCCTCCTTAAAGTGTGCTCACTTGCCTGCAACCAAGTACCTCTCCTCTAGAGTAGAAACAGGTAAGAGCTTGAAGCCTCCTTAAAGAACACGCCTGCCTGCAGCGCCTCTCCTCTAGAGTAAGAAACAGCTTTAAGAACAAGAAGCCTCCTTAAAGTGTGCTTTCCTGCCTGCAGCCAAGCACCTCTCCTCTAGAGTAGAAACAGGTAAGAACTCGAAGCTTCCTTAAAGAACACGCCTGCCTGCAGCGCCTCTCCTCTAGAGTAGAAACAGCTTTAAGAACAAGAAGACTCCTTAAAGTGTGCTTCCCTGCGTGCAGCCAAGCACCTCTCCTCTAGAGTAGAAACAGGTAAGAACTTGAAGCCTCCTTAAAGAACATGCCTGCCTGCATTACCTCTCCTCTAGAGTAAGAAACAGCTTTAAGAACAAGAAACCTCCTTAAAGTGTGCTTTCCTGCCTGCAGCGAAGCACCTCTCCTCTAGAGTAGAAACAGGTAAGAACTCGAAGCTTCCTTAAAGAACACGCCTGCCTGCAGCGCCTCTCCTCTAGAGTAGAAACAGCTTTAAGAACAAGAAGACTCCTTAAAGTGTGCTTCCCTGCGTGCAGCCAAGCACCTCTCCTCTAGAGTAGAAACAGGTAAGAACTTGAAGCCTCCTTAAAGAACATGCCTGCCTGCAGCACCTCTCCTCTAGAGTAAGAAACAGCTTTAAGAACAAGAAACCTCCTTAAAGTGTGCTTTCCTGCCTGCAACCAAGCACCTCTCCTCTAGAGCAGAAACAGGTAAGAACTTGAAGCCTCCTTAAAGAACACGCCTGCCTGCAGCACCTCTCCTCTAGAGTAAGAAACAGCTTTAAGAACAAGAAGCCTCTTTAAGTGTGCTTTCCTGCGTGCAGCCAAGCACCTCTCCTCTAGAGCAGAAACAGGTAAGAACTTGAAGCCTCCTTAAAGAACACACCTGCCTGCAGCACCTCTCCTCTAGAGTAAGAAGCAGCTTTAAGAACTTGCCTCCTTTAAATGTCTTAGAAAGAGTACATGTGGCATGCAGGCCCAGGAGAGAAAGTGCATGCCAGCCTGCAGCACCTCTCCTCTAGAGTAAAAACAGCTTACATGCATAAAATGAGGGGAAGGAGACTCTGGGACCCCTCCCCAGTATGGGCCAATAGAAAATGGATCTTTTGGCGCCCCAGAGCAAAAACAGATATCTGCCCTCCCAAATTTGGGAAGGTCCCAAAAAATGGATTGGGGCCCCCACCGAAAGCCAGGGCACCAAAACAGGTCAAGGTTTACCCAGATTGTACAAGCTTAGTAGTTACGCTACATACAAATAACTAAAATGTGCATACGAGGCCAATACTGTTGTTGTTTGCTTCTGTAATATGAACTGCATCGGGGAAGCAAAAAAGCATCTCCACATCAACCCAGAAGGATATGTTTGTTGGGAAGAAGTGGATGCTCAAAGGTAAGGGGTAAACTCAATTTCCAGGCAGAACTTTGAACTTAGATGCCCTTTTTTACAAGACCATCATTTGAAACATTATGTTGGTTCTCTCAGGCCCCTTTTACACTGCCATACAAACTCCAGATAATCTGCTTTGAACTAGATTATGTGGCAGTGCAGACTCATATAATCCAGTTCAAAGTTGATTATCTACTTTGATAATTTGGATTATATGGCAGCGTAGACCTGTTACTAACAAAAGGTATGAAAGTTAATGCGTAATGCAATTTTAAAAAATACCTAACAAGTCAATGTGCCTAATACGTGTAATTAGAATGCAAACCAAGGTGATTTGCATAATTATAATTAATGTTGCAAAATTGGCAAATTCTATTCCCAGAACTGAGGAAAGGGGAATAACGCGATCTTAATTACACACCCAAAAGATTTTAACTCCTAAGGACAGAGCACTAATGAATAAGAATAGTTTATGCTAATAAGGTTACTACAAGGGATTGGTCAAAGCAAAAACAGGAACAGGACAACCAACTTCCGATGGGCATCATGATCATAAACAGGGAACGGGATTATTTCTCAGAAGCAGAGGCAGTTCGACTCTCGGTCTTGCGTGGACAAAGCAGGTGCTTCAGAAAGGCAAGGCTTCGTCCTGGTGCTTCTCATACTGCTTTTCAACAGGCAAAACAAGCTTCCCCCAATCTGTCCCATTCCAGATGTTTTGGACTAAATTCCACATAATCCACAGACAACACAGTCAAAGCTGGATGGACCGGAGAGTAAGAGAATTTTGAACCAGTACAACTGGAAACGCCAGGTAGTCTTGGATCATAGAGTACTTAATGTTAACTTTCTGGGTTGTGTCAAAGAAGTAGAATGATGATTTCAGTCATGGATCAAGTCCATCCGTCCCCAACCCAATTTATCTATTTGTCACCCTTCCATCTGCTTGTACCCCCAGATCAAGATCGTCTGGAGGGGCCCTACTCTCGGTCCCACCAGCCTCGCAAGCGCGCCTGGTGGGGACGAGGGACAGGGCCTTCTCGGTGGTGGCCCCTCAGCTCTGGAACTCCCTCCCACTGGAGATTAGAACTGCCCCTTCTCTCCTGACTTTTAGAAAACTGATGAAAACCTGGCTCTGGAAACTGGCATTTGACGAGTGAGTCAATAACTCGTGGCTATATGGATGGATGGTGATGAACAACAATTTTATTGTGACGACTTGGCCATTGTAATTGTATGATTGTATTTTTGGTATTTTAATGTGTTAGTGTTTTACGGAATCTGATGTTTTTAAATGATTGCTTGCGATATTATTGTTGGAAACCGGCCTGAGTCCCTCCACGGAGGTGAGAAGACCGGCATACAAAAGTTCTAAATAAATAAATAAATGTGTTACATTACAGGTCTCATCGTTGACAGCTGTCATCCAACACATATGTACCAATTTGGGGAAGGGCTTTTTCACCCAATGACATATATGAACAGCTGGACATCTGCAAAATGACAACTGGAAGCGGAAGTCCTGGGCTGCCAAACAAGAGGCGCCATCGCCCTTGAGGCGGGAATCCAGCCCCCCCCCTGCCCCCCCCCCCCCCCCCGACAGGGTTCTTCCATCAGCACATGATTTTCACCTCCTCTTCTTTTGAATTGTAGCTTGTCAACCTTGCCATCCAGCAGACTGGGACAGAGTTCAAGTTGGAACCTGCCAGCTGTCTTGGAGAACGCCAGCTGAAAATGAGCTCAACCTGCAATCCGAGGTTGTGGCCTCTGGGAAGAACGAGATCCATGACCCTGTCCATAGGGAAATAACGTTCCGTATGTAGTGCCAGGAAAGCAGCAGCAAAATGGGTCCAAGAACGAGAAGGACTAAGGCACCTTGAGCAAAATGTAGGTCATCTGGACAGATACCTGGTAGCAGACTTGTGTGTTCGGAGTAAACCTTGACCCACTTTGTGTCCTGGCTTTCAGTGACGGCTCCAATTTGTTTTTTTGGGAGCCTCCCAAAATTGGGAAGGCAGATATCTGTTTCCACTCTGGGGTGCCAAAAGATCCATTTTCTCTCAGTCCATTATGGGGGGTGGGGACTTCCCAGGCTCCCCTTCCCATCATTTTAGACATTTAAGCTGTTTTACTCTAGAGGAGAGGTGCTCAGCTGCAGGAAGCATGCGCTCTAGGCCTGCACGCCACACGCGCACTCTCTTAAGACAAGGAGGCAAGTTCTGAAAGTGATTTTGTTACACTAGAGAAGGCACTCAGCTCCAGGCAGGTGAGTGCACCAGGTCCACATGCCTCATACGCACTCTCTCAATGCAAGGAGGCAAGTTCTGACAATGACTTTCTTACTCTAGAGGAAGTGCTCAGCTGCCGGCAGGTGCCCACGCTGGGCCTGCACACCACGCATGCACTCTCTTTTTCCAAGACAAGGAGCCGTGGAGCACCACATGCTCACGAATGCAGAGGGGGAGCTGATGATTGGCTCCTGCTTGCTTTCGTTTCGAGCTGATTTTCGTATTGGAAGGAGACTTCACGTTATGTGCTCCCAAAGGTAACAAAAGTAACAAAATAATAATAATAATAATAATAATAATAATAATAATCAGACAGAGTTCTTGAGCACAATACTCCTGACCTCACAGTTGTGTTAAAAAACCAAATATGGATTGTTGATGTTGCAATCCCAGGCAACAGCAGGATTGAAGAGAAACAACTGGAAAAGCTAACACGATATGAGGATTTAAAGATCGAACTGCAAAGACTCTGGCACAAGCCAGTCAAGGGGGTCCCAGCAGTGATGGGCACACTGGGTGCAGTGCCTAAAGACCTTGGCCTGCACTTAAGCACAATTGGCACTGACAAGATTACGTCCCACCTCGGAGTTTAAGATCATCTGGGGAGGCCCTGCTCTCGACCCCACCTCTATCTCAAGTGAGGCTGGCGGGGACGAGGAGCAGGGCCTTCTCGGTGGTGGCCCCTCACCTGTGGAACTCACTCCCCGGGGAGATCAGATCAGCGACCTCCCTTCTGTCGTTCAGAAAAAAACTGAAGACCTGGATTTGGGACCAAGCTTTTGGACATTCTGGCAGCTAAAATAAGGACCTATTGATGAGCAGGAATTGTTGGAATGAATGGACATTTCGGAACTCTGAATTTCACTGTGCATGGAATTGTTTTTATTATATTATGTAGTGATGTGTTTTAATGCTGCTAAATGTTTATACTGTTTTATATATGCTGTATATTTTGACAGGCATCGAATTTGTGCCTTTGCTTGTAAGCCGCCCTGAGTCCCCCCTCGGGGGTGAGAAGGGCGGGGTATAAGTAACTGCAATAAATAAATAAATAAAATAAGATTACCACCTGCCAGCTGCAGAAGGCCACCTTACTGGGATCTGCACGCATCATTCACTGATACATTACTCAGTCCTAGACACTTGGGAAGTGTCCGAGGTGTGATCCAATACAACAGCCAGCAGAACAATCTTGTCTGCTGTGGGCTCATCTTGTTGTCTTTCAAATAATAATAATAATGAACTTTATTTCTACCCCACCACCATCTCCCCAAAGGGGACTCGGGGCGGATAACATGAGGCCAAGCCCAAAGATACAATACAGCAAAATAAAATACAGAATGCAGACAACAAAAAATTACGTCAGAATAAAATACATACAGTATCAAAATAAAATAAATAAAGCAAATTAACACAATATAAAATTGAACACAATGGATGAAATGAAGGAAAATGGTTCTGCGCACAGCTTGACCTGGTAATGATCAGGCCAAATGTTATGCCAGCTTCTGACAATTATGGAGCTATATGGGTGTGTTCTTTAATCTCATCTAGCTCTAAATCAGGATCCAGTGTGATGCAGAGGTTTGAGTATTAGACTAGAAATAGCTACATTTTACTGATGATGATGCAAGAACTTTGGGCATTTTACCAGGAATATAATCCAATAAAGCAAAGGGGGTTACATATTTTGGACACATATCAGTAGTAGATAGATAGGTGTGTAAGTAGACAGAAGACAGATGTGGCATTTTATTTGTTTTGCATTACATATATAAATCAAGAACACAAGAGCTTTGCTGACATTATATATATGGTATTTTGTTTCTTATAGGGCAGAGCCAAATGTTCCTGTGCATTTCGCAAAGTCAGAACATTATCAGATAAATATATTAGGAAGATGATGGAGAGCCAGCATGGTGTAGTGGGTTGAGTGCTGGGCTCCAGGAGACAATAGTTCAAAAACCAAGTCAACATGGAAACCCACTTGGTCACCTTGGGCAAATGGAGCCCCCGGTTGTGCAATGGGTTAAACCCTTGTCCCGGCTGAACTGGTCAACCTAAAAGTTGGCGGTCCGAATCCGGCGAGTGGGGTAAGCTCCCATCTGTCGAACTTAACTCCCCATTTGGGGACATGAGGGAAGCCTCCCACAGGATGGTAAAACATCAAACATCCAGGCATCCCCTGGGCAACATCCTTGCAGACAGCCAATTCTTGAATTTTCTCATGTCGCTCCTGGCACAACAACAACAACAAAAACCCTTGGCCAAATCACACTGCCTCTGGCTCTGAGGAAGGCAATGCCAGATCTCCTCTTGAATACATCCAGCCCAGAAGCCCCCATGTTATGAATAGATTTGATTTAGGTTTTCCCTATGTTTAATATGATCTGAAGGCACACACATGCACACAAACAAACACATATGCCTCAAATAATCTTCCAGGTAACAATGAGTGGGCAACTGCTGCCCACCAAATCTGGTTGAACTGCAGCTCCCAACAGCATGAGTCAACATAGCTAATGGTGAGGAATGCTGGAAGTTGCAGTCCAACGACCTCTAAGGGTTACATCCACTCCCCCCATGTTAAATGCCTTAGAAGTCTGATTCAGACTTTGCTGAAATATCCATCTTTTAAATGCACCCACATTGTGGTGTGGAGTAGTTTTAAGTCAGAGGTGACCAGAAGGAACATTGTATCAACAACAGAAGGAGGAGAAGGAGTAAAAGTATAGTAAATCAAGACTGCCGTGTATGCAATCAAGTTGCAAAGTTGTTGTTTTTGTCCCCTGCATTGAAGAATTACAGTAGCCAAGGTGGAAAAGCACGTGCCTATACCTGCTCCAGTCTGGCCAGTGTGGGTGCTGCCCAAAAATATAGAAGGACAAGGGATATTGTCAACTAGATATGGGAAAAGCTAACCAAGAAAAGTAGGATGAAACACCCGTTTGATTTCAACGAAGGAAGCGGTGCAAATGCAAGCCCTTTACGCCAGGAAAAATCAAGAGAAGGGACAGTTCAAAGAGGTTCATCTGCAGAACCGTGATATCTCTTTGCGACTCTACTTTGAAGCCCTTGGGTCTTTATTTTTACATGCCATCCACATTTCTGTGCCACATGATTTAGCTCGTGCATCGCCATTAATTGCTTCTCTCTCTCTTTGAAAAGAGAGATTTCCTAACTGCATCACAGAGTTCTAAAAAATCATGAAAAGTTTCTGGAATTAAACTTGCTTTGCTTATGAACTCTGTTTCCCCCTTTTGCACCAGCTACAGAGGGAAGACTTTACTTCATCCTCAGCTACTACAAACAAGCCCATACAACATGGGGGTCGGAACATGCCAGTGCCAGCCCTGCCAGGAGGCACTCTGACCCCAGATATTGGGAAGAGGCAGCAAGTGGCTGGAGAAGACAACGGGATATTTAGGTTCTTGTGGGTTTTTTCGGGCTATAGAGCCATGTTCTAGAGGCATTTCTCCTGACGTTTTGCCTGCATCTATGGCAAGCATCCTCAGAGGTAGTGAGGTCAGTTGGAATTAGGACAATGGGTTTATATATCTGTGGAATGGCTGGGGTGGGGCAAGGAGCTCTTCCCTGCTGCAGTTAGGTGTGAATGTTTCAGCTGATCACCTTCATTAGCATTTGAAGGCCTGCCTGAGCCTGGGAAAATCTTTTGTTGAGAGGTGTTAAGATGTGCCTGGTTGTTTCCTCTCTGTTGTTTTGCTGTTGTAATTTTAGAGTTTTTTAATACTGGAAGCCAGATTTTGTTCATTTTCATGGTCTCTTCCTTTCTGTTGAAATTGTCCACATGCTTGTGGATTTCAATGGCTTCTGTGTGTAGTCTGACATGGTGGTTGTGAGAGTGGTCCAGCATTTCTGTCTTCTCAAATAATATGCTGTGTCCAGGCTGGTTCATCGTGTGCTCTGCTATGGCTGACTTCTCTGGTTGGAGTAGTCTGCAGTGCCTTTCATGTTCCTTGATTCGTGTCTGGGCATTTCTGCGTTTGGTGGTCCCTCTGGAGACTTCTTGTCCACAGCTGCATGGTACACAGTAGACTCCTGCAGAGGTGAGAGGGTCCCTCTTGTCCTTTGCTGAACGGAGCATTTGTTGGGTTTTCTTGGTGGGTCTGGAGATGGTTTGTCTGTTGTGTTTCCTCCTCAGCTTCCCTCTGCGATCAGTGGTTCCCTTGATGCCTGGCAGGAACACTTTTCCTCTGGGTGGATCTTCATCTTGACTCTCGTGGTTTGTTCTTGGTCTTGCCGCTCTTTGTTTGTTCATTTCCGGTATTTCTATCCCATTCCTTCTCAACCCCCGAAGAGGGACTCTGGGCGGCTTACATTTGGCAGCAATTTGATGCCACTACATACAGGGTGCAGCAGCATAACTTCCTTTTTCAAAATGCGCACCATTCAGTCGGTTGAAGACATAGCAAAGCGCTCGTGGTCTCGTTCGAGAGGTGGGAGTATAAAGTTTTGTCCTGTCACAGTTCAGTCGCCATCCTGCATTGGAACAGTGAGGAGCATGCTTTTGCCGTTGAGGCCTATTTTTCAAGCAGATTTGGAGTGGCCAGCCCGCTCTCCAGATTTGGCCCCTTGTGATTTTTTCTATGGGGTTTTTTGAAATCCCGTGTTTATGTGAACCGTCCAAGGACCCGACAAGATTTGAAGACCAACAGGGAAGTAATGCTACCCCTCTATTCTGCTTTGGTTAGACCACACCTGGAATATTGTGTCCAATTCTGGGCACCACAATTCAAGAGAGATATTGACTCTAAGCTGGAATGTGTCCAGAGGAGGGCGACTAAAATGATCAAGGGTCTGGAGAACAAGCCCTATGAGGAGCGGCTTAAGGAGCTGGGCATGTTTAGCCTGAAGAAGAGAAGGCTGAGGGGAGATATGATAGCCATGTATAAATATGTGAGAGGAAGCCACAGGGAGGAGGAGGGAGCAAGCTTGTTTTCTGCTTCCCTGGAGACTAGGAAGCAATGGAACAATGGCTTCAAACTACAAGAGAGGAGATTCCATCTGAACATGAGGAAGAACTTCCTGACTGTGAGAGCTGTTCAGCAGTGGAACTCCCTGCCCCAGAGGGAGTGTGGTGGAGGCTCCTTCTTTGGAAGCTTTGAAGCAGAGGCTGGATGGCCATCTGTCAGGGGTGCTTTGAATGCAATATTCCTGCTTCTTGGCAGAATGGGGTTGGACTGGATGATGGCCCACGAGGTCTCTTCCAACTCTTTGATTCTAGGATTCTATGATCCAGGAAGAAACTGCCGACATAATGCCTGCTGTGCTGGCAAGAGTCATGACCAACGCCAGAAATCGGTTTACTCAGTGTATGGAGAATGGAGAATGGGGGACATCACATACCTCATTGGATCTTCAAAACTACATAAAACAAAACTTTAGGTATGTGCCTACATTATTAAAAAAATTCTGATTCATACAATGGGTTTTATTAGGTTTTGAAAAAAGGAAGTTATGCTGCCTCATCCTGTATAAAAGAGCTGCACCCGTACCTTGGGAAGTCTGACTTGGCCACGGTGGTCCACGCTTTGGTTACATGCCGTTTAGACTACTGCAACGCTCTCTACGTGGGGTTGCCCCTGAAGACTGCCCGGAAGCTGCAGCTAGTCCAACGCTCGGCAGCCAGACTACTAACGGGTGCTGGGTCCAGGGAGCACACCACTCCGCTGTTACACCAGCTCCACTGGCTGCCAGTTAGCTTCCAAGCACAATTCAAAGTGCTGGTGTTAACCTATAAAGTCCTCAACGACTCCGGCCCTGTTTACCTCTCCGAACGTATTCTCCCCTATGAACCATCAAGATTACTAAGATCGTCTGGAGAGGCCCTGCTCTCGGTCCCACCGGCCTCGCAAGCGTGTCTGGTGGGGATGAGGGACAGGGCCTTCTCAGTGGTGGCCCCTCGACTCTGGAACTCTCTCCCACTGGAGATCAGAACTGCCCCTTCTATCCTGACATTTAGGAAACAGGTGAAGACGTGGTTATGGAGACAGGCATTCAACGAGTGAGCCAACACCCTGAGATATGGATGGAGGATGATGAACAACGATTTTAGTGTGACGACTGACCATTATAGTTATTGATTGTAATTGCTGTTTTAAGGTTTTACTGTAATATGAATTATGACATATTGACTGTATGTGATATTATGGTTGGAAACCGGTCTGAGTCCCTCAAGAGAGGTGAGAAGGTCGGTATACAAAACCTTTAAATAAATAAATAAATATAATAACAATCAAAACAATAAGTAAAACATTCATTAAAACAATTTTAAAAAACCCAGTATTAATAGCCATATGATCATTCCAGTCCATTCCATATCCAATTCCACATCTAAAGTGCTATCTATGTCTGTTGTCCAAAAGCCTGGTCCCTGAACCACGATTTCAATTTCTTCCTAAATGACAGGAGGGATAGAGCCGATCTTACCTCAGTGGCAAACGAGTTCCACAGGAGCGGGCCACAGCCGAGAAGGCCCTGTCTCTCAGCCCTGCCAGACGTATTTGTGATGCTGGCAGGAGCAAGAGCAGGACGTAGAGGGAGATGCATTCAGACAAGTAAGCTGGGCCAGAACCGTATAGGGCTTTATAGGTCAAAACCAGCACTTTGAATGAGCTCGGAAGTGGACCGACAGCCAGTGGAGCTGGCACAACCAGGGGGTGGCATGCTCCCTGTATGTTGCTCCAATTAGCAATCTGGCTGCTGGCCATTGGACTAGTTATAATTTCCGAACAGTATTCAAAGGCAGCCCCACGTAGAGTGCATTGCAGTAATCTATTCGGGATATAACAAGAGCGTGGCCAGATATGCCACAGAGACTTCTTTGGTAAGTGCTCTGATGGTAACCCTTAATTAATCCTTCAGAAAAATTGTCATCATTCGCACACCAGATGGAATAAACACCATTTTGACCTTCAACTTGGAGAGCCAAATGCGAGCATCCGTGGAATATGCAGCTTCCAAGTCGGGGAATGTGCTTCAGCAAATGCTTGAGCATCCATAAATACTATAGAGGACACTGGGTAGCAGAGTAAGCCCAAGATATTTTCCTCCATCTAGTCCGGATGGACCGGCAGTCCAACATAAGGCCCCTTCCACGTCACACCAATACAGCACTATAGTTCTAGCTTAACTACCGGTCCTATGGATCTCTGCAATTGGGGGTTTAGAGAGGCGCATTTGGGATTCCCAGCCAAAGGACATTGGTCCCTCACCAAACTATAAATCCCTGGATTACATGGGATGTAGCCATGGTGGCTGAAGTGGCATCACATCACTATATTTATCCAGTGGGAGATGAGAATCCTTCAGTGTTCCTATGACTCATCTAACTCTCTTTCCCAACACCTGCTGCCGGATTATTTCTTATTAGAGGTGACAGAAGTTAAAGTGCGGACCTTCTGCTCTGAGGACAGGTCTGCTGCTACAAGCTACGTTCACTCCCTACGATTCTCAAAAAGGCTCTTTCTGGGTCTCCCTTGATCTCTTGGCGTTCTTCTTTGATTCCGGTGGGTGTTCTTTGCTTTCTCTTCATGGAATCATAGACCCTTAAACGGGGAAGGCATCACAAGCCCTGTCCCACCCAACCCTTGCCATGCCAGAACGACACAACTAAAACATCCCTGAAAGTTGTCCAGCCAACTCCTGTACCTGAAGAATCCATCACTTTGAAGCACTAAGCAGGAGTAGGAACCACTGTCCTGCCTTCACAAACAGATATAGCTCCCACTTCTCAGGAGAGACCAAAGGCCCTCCCTCCAATGACATTGCAAGTTATAGTCAACACCACAGACATCCCAGTGTTTCTGACTCTCTCCATTGGTGCGGAATTTGCATGACCCCTTGAATATATCCAAGAGACCTGCCAATGTCCTCCACAAACACCATACAGCCCACCACCCAAGTTTTCATATTTGGACAATTTCATCCTAGATTTTCTGTTTTTCTTTCACCACAGGCATCCCAGTGTTTCTGACTCTCTCCATTGGTGTGGAATTTGCATGACTCCACCCACTGCCTCTCCCTTTACTTTTTCCTACTCTTTTCTATGGCACACAGCAAACAGAGGAATTGATCAGCAACTGAACACACTAGAGAGATTTGGGGAGAATGTATCATGATTTATTGGAGTTGTAGGTACTGGGATGTATAGTTCACCTGCAATCTAGGAGCACTCTGAACTCCACCAAAGATGAACATGGAACTAACTTGGCACACAGAACCCCCATGACCAACCAAAATACTGGAGGTCTCTGGAGGGATTTAGAGGAGTTGTAGTTCACCTACATCCAGAGTGCACTATGAACTCAAACCATGGTGGATCTGGACCAGACTTGGCATGCATACCCAATATGCCCAAATTTGAATACTGGTGAGTTTTGAGGAGATTTGGCCTGGACATTTTGGAATTATAGGTACAGGGATTTATAGTTCACCTACAATCAGTGAGCACTCTGAACTCCACCAAAGATGGACCTGGACCTAACTTGGCACAGAGAACCCCCATGACTAGGTCAACCTACTGGAGGGATTTGAGGGGACTGACTTACCATGGTGGGAGTTGTAGTGTACCCTACAGCCAGAGAGCACACTGAACCCCACCAATGATGCATCTAGAGCAAAACTTGCACAACATAACAAACTTTAAGTACTGGTGGCGTTTTTCGGGGTTAACCTGGCATGATGAGAGTTGTAGTTCACCCACAACCTTATGCATTTTGTACAATTTTAAAACTGGCTTTAAAAAACAAAACGAAACCAAGCAACACCAGGTACCCAAGCTAGTTTCAAATAAATATGGATTAGTTTCCAGAAGTACAGCCTTGGGATGGGTGGAAATATATGCCTCGTCTTTTAGTCCCAAAATTTAGTTCCACCCCATCCTAATTAAAACCCCGCTGCAGTATTTCTATGGCCTATTGATCCTATTGATACCTGATATATGCCTTATCACTCCTCAAATAATAAGTCTGCTGCACTGAAGTACAGGTGATGCTATATCTTTCATTTCCCACCACCTACGGCTCCAGAACGCTAGAGAATCTATGACATGCTCAGTCATAATCAAGGCATAGGAGTAATGATCTTTAATGCCCATGAAAGTAAAATCCAATAAAAGGTTCAATTTCCTTTTGCATGTTAGGAATGCCGGACAGGGAGGCCAACGAACACTTCATATTCTTTTGGAAGATTCAAAGACAGGGGTTCTCAACCTTCCTAATGCAGCGACCCCTTAATACAGTTCCTCGTGTTGTGGTGACCCCCAACCATCACATTATTTTCGTTGCTACTTCACAACTGTCATTTTGCTACTCTTAGGAATCGTCATGTAAATATTGATATGGCAAATTTGGCACAAATGCCCAATACGCCCAAATTTGAATACTAATGGGGTTGGGGAGGGGGGAAATGATTTTGCCATTTGGGAGTTGTAGTTGCTGGGATTTATAGTTCACCTACAATCAAAGAGCATTCTGAACTCCACCAATGATGGAATTGAACCTAACTTGGCATACACATAACTCCCATGATCAACACACAAAAAAAGAAATACTAGAAGGGTCTGGTGGGTATTGACTTTGAGTTTGGGAGCTGTAGTTCACCTACACCCAGAGTGCACTGTGAACTCAATGCTGAATCTGAACCAAAATTGGCATAAATACTCAATATGCCCAAATATGAACACTGGTGGAGTTTGGGGAAAATAGACTTTGACATTTGGGAGTTGTAATTGCTGGGATTTATAGTTCACCTACAATCAAAGAGCATTCTGAACCCCACCAATGATGGAATTGGGCCAAACTTCCCACACAGAATCCAAATGATCAACAGAAAATACTGTGTTTTCATTTTTGGTGACACCCCCTTGTGACCCACTCAGGGGTTCTGACTCCCAGGTTGAGAAACATTGTTCTAAGTTACGTAGTAACAAGGTTTTCCCCTGACATCAAGTCCAGCCGTGTCTGACTCTGGGGGTGGTGCTCAGTTCCATATCTAAGCCGTAAACACCTCCAAGGTCATGTGGCTGGCATGACTGCGTGGAGCACCATTACCTTCCCACCAGAGTAGTACCTATTAATCTACTCACATTTGGATGTTTCCAAACTGCTAAGTTGGCAGAAGCTGGGGCTGACAGCAAGAGCTCACCCCACTCCCTAGATTGGAACCAGCGACCATTTGGTCAATGAGTTCAGCAGCTCAGCTCACTTAGGGGCTCTAAGATATGTATGTTTCGATGATGTTACTTGGAAACCACTCTGAGTCCCCTCGGGGAGATAGAGCGGTAATTAAATTAAGTTTTTATTTTTTATTTATTATTATTATTATTATTATTATTATTATTATTATGTAGCCACCCCCAAGTATCTATTTTGATCAAGCATGGGCAAACTTGGGCCCTCAATGTGTTTTGGACTTCAATTCCCACAATTCCTAACAACCTCAGGCAAACTTGTGCCCTCCATGTGTTTTGGACTTCAACTCCCACAATTCCTAACAGCCTCGGGCTTAAGTGGCTGAGGGGGGAAAGGAAAGGGTCCGAGGCTGTTAGGAATTGTGGGAGTTGAAGTCCAAAACCCCTGGAGGGCCCAAGTTTGCCCATGCCTGGGTTAGATTCAAATATAGACTTGATGCTCAGTTTGCAAGATGCTAATTTTTTGAAAAAAGTCAAAAAGATGTATTGTCAAAGGCTTTCATGGCTGGAATCACTGGGTTGTTGTAGGTTTTTCGGGCTATATGGCCATATTCTAGAAGCATTCTCTCCTGACATTTCACCTGCATCTATGGCAAGCATCCTCAGAGGTTGTGAGGACCTCACAATGGTGGATCTGGACCAAACTTGGCATGCATACCCGATATGCCCAAATTTGAATACTGGTGGGTTTTGAGGAGAATTGGCCTGGACATTTTGGAATTATCGGTACTGGGATTTATAGTTCACCTACAATAAGTTTCTTTTTTTTTGTCGTGTCAGGAGCGACTTGAGAAACCCTTGTGCCGGCAGGACTGAAGACCGACAGGTCGTAGGTTCAAATCCGGGGGGAGGCAGATGAGCTCCCTCTATCAGCTCCAGCTCCTCATGCGGGGACATGAGAGAAGCCTCCCACAAGGATGATAAAAACATCACACCATCCAGGCAACGTCCCTTGGGCAACGTCCTTGCAGACTACCAGTGCTACTAATACCACTACTACTAATACCACTACTACTAATGATACAGTTAATACTACCAATGCTGCTAATACTACCACTAAGACCACTAGTACTCATACTACTGCTAATACTTCCAATGCTACTAATACTACCACTAAGAGCAGTAAAGGTTTCCCCTTGACACTAAATATAGTCAAGTCCAACTCTGGCGAATGCTCCTCACCATTTCTAAGCCAAAGAGCCAGCGTTGTCCATAAACACCTCCAAGGTCATGTGGCCAGCATGACTGCATGGAGCGCCACTACCTTCCTGCCTGGGTAGTTCCTAATTATCTACTTGCATGCTTTCGAATTCTCTCACACCAGAAGCGACTTGCAGTTTCTCAAGTCCCTCCTGACATGATAAAAAAAAATCCAGCAACACAATACTACTTATTTACAACAGTTACTAATGCAGACGGCCAATTCTCTCACACCAGAAGCGACCTACAATAAGTGAGCCCTCTGAACTCCACCAAAGATGAGCCTGGACCTGACTTGGCACACCGTTCCCCCAGGACTAAGTCAACCTACTGGGGGGATTTGAGGGGATTGACTTACCATAGTGGGAGTTGTAGTTTACTCTACAGCCAGAGAGTACACTGAACTTCTGAGGACGCTTGCCATAGATGCAGGTGGAATGTCAGGAGAGAATGCTTCTAGAACATGGCCATATAGCCCGAAAAATCTACAACAACCCAGTCAAGAAGATGTTAAATATACATTTTAGCATGCAGACAAATCATTCTTCTTCTAAGTCCAAAGCCCACAAGGGATGGGAAACCAATGGGGTTGGTTGGAAAATAATAATGTGACAATAATATCGTTCCATTGCTGATATAATCCTTCAAAGTGTTCCAAGCACTTGGCAAGCGGCCTCCCCACAGCCTTCACAACAACCCTGCAAGTCGGGTTCCCAGCCTTCTCCTGCCGTTTGCCGTGAGAGGGCTGAAGTTGAGAGTCACACACCAGCTGATGAGTTCATAGCAGAGGCGAGATTTGAAACCAGACTTCCTGGCTTGGAGCTCAGCCTCGCTGTATGCGCCCGGTGTGAGCGCACTTACGCGCTTTGATCTGCGCTGGTTCTCCGTTGGAGGGAAGAAGAAGAAGGGCCTGAAATGTTCAGAGCAGGCACTTTGGTGCAGTTGCCATGGCTTGTCTTGGAAGGAAGGAAGGAAGGAAGGAAGGAAGGAAGGAAGGAAGGAAGAGAGGCACAGCCACTCCAAGAAGATTCTCTCCAACCATTCTGAAATCCTCTTACCTGAAGCGTAGACAGAAGCACCTGCAAGCCACTACCTTCTGGTTCAGCCATGCTGCTATGCTCCCTGACTCCCTCTCTGAGCATGGGGGTTGTGCCGGGCTGCGGCCTCTCCACTCTCCCTTCCCCAAGGAAGAACAGGGAAGCCGCTCAGCTCAGGCCAGGAGAGAGGGGACATTCAACGCCATGCAACCCTAGCCCTCCACGCCAGAGACGAATGTATACACCCCCCACCCCCCACCCCCCTCCCCGGGTCCCCCATCGGTGCTCTCCCACTGTGACGAAAGATTAATTCCTAAATAAAGAATCCTGGGGATTAAGGAAAGCGCGCTGCAAAAGGTCTTGGTCTTGGGTGCAGGGCTGTGGGCACGCCGGGGGTGGAGAGGGCCCAGGGGGAGAAGGCCAGAGAGCGGGGTCCTCTCTCTGCCGCCCAAGGGAGAGGCCACCGGGGAGGGCAGGGGGGCCCGGCCACTTGACAGGCATGCTCAGCTGACCCGCTCATCTCTCCAGAAAGCCCAAAGAGGCCAGCCAGGGCGGCCGGAGCCTGTCGTAGTGAAATTGGAGACACACGAGGGATGGACTGCGCACTAGGCAGTGCCAAGGAGACCAAGGCAGGCCCAGGAACACCGGGCATTGGGAAGTGGTCTTTTTGGCACACTCTCAGGTGGTTTTTATTGTTCTACTGTTTTTAGATGATCGACATCAGGGGTCATAGAATCCTAGAATCCAAGAGTTGGAAGAGACCTCCTGGGCCATCATCCAGTCCAACCCCCTTCTGCCAAGAAGCAGGAATATTGCATTCAAAGCACCCCCCACAGATGGCCACCCAGCCTCTGTTTCAAAGCTTCCAAAGAAGGAGCCTCCACCATACTCCATCCGGGGCAGAGAGTTCCACTGCTGAACGGCTCTCACAGTCAGGAAGTTATAGAATCCTAGAATCAAAGAGTTGGAAGAGACCTCCTGGGCCCTCATCCAGTCCAACCCCATTCTGCCAAGAAGCAGGAATGTTGCATTCAAAGCACCCCTGACAGACGGCCATCCAGCCTCTGTTTCAAAGCTTCCAAAGAAGGAGCCTCCACCACACTCCCTCCGGGGCAGAGAGTTCCACTGCTGAACAGCTCTCACAGTCAGGAAGTTCTTCCTCATGTTCAGATGGAATCTCCTCTGTTGTAGTTTGAAGCCATTGTTCCCTTGCGTCCTAGTCTCCAAGGAAGCAGAAAGGAAGCTTGCTCCCTCCTCCTCCCTGTGGCTTCCTCTCATATTTATACATGGCTCTCATCATGTCTCCTCTCAGCCTTCTCTTCTTCAGGCTAAACATGCCCAGCTCCTTAAGCCGCTCCTCATAGGGCTTGTTCTTCAGACCCTTTATCCTTTTAGTCGCCCTCCTCTGGACACATTCCAGCTTAGAGTCAATATCTCTCTTGAATTGTGGTGCCCAGAATTAGACACAATATTCCAGGTGGGGAATAAAGCATGGGGAGCATGACTTCCCTGGACCTAGACACTAGGCTCCTCTTGATGCCTGAGGCCAAAATCCCATTGGCTTTTTTTGCCACCACATCACATTCCTGGCTCATGTTCCCCTTCCTCCCCACGAGGACTCCAAGATCTTTTTCACACGTACTGCTCTCCAGCCAGGCATCGTCCCCCATTCTGTATCTTTGCATTTCGTTTTTCCTGCCAAAGTGGAGTCTCTTGCATTTGTCCCTGTTGAACTTCATTTTGTTAGTTTTGGCCATTCATCTCTCTAATCTGTCAAGATCGTTTTGAATCCTGAATATTGTATATAAAATCCTTGAATGTTGTATATAAAATCCTTGAATGTTGTATATAAAAAACTGTTACATAACAACATATTTGATATTTCAATAATTAACAATTAACAATAACATAGTATTTCCTAGGTACACCATTTTTACAATGCCATTTTATATAATGGGACTTCCAGAGTATTTTTAATTAATCTACAGTCATCCTCCTGCATTCAGGGATTCTACATACATCCACTGTGCCATTTCACATCAAGGACAACATTTTCCTACATGATTTTTTTATCGTGTCAGAAGCAACTTGTTTCTCAACTGCAAGTCATTTCTGGTGTGAGAGAATTGGCTGTCTGCAGAGATGTTGCCCAGGGGACGCTTGGATGTGGACGCTTGGATGTGGACGCTTGGACCATCCTGTGAGGAGGCTTCTCTCATGTCCCTGCATGCGAAGCTGGAGCTGACAGACAGGAGCTCACCCTGTCTCACAGATTCGAATTTGCCAACCTTCAGGTCAGCAGTTCAGCTGGCACAAGGGTTTAACGCATTGCACCATTGTAGCTCCACTTCCTATATTATTATATATCAGGAGACTTGCACAACCATGGGTTTCAGTATCCACGGGGAGTCCTGGAATCAAACTACAGCAGATGCCAAGGGCTCACCATATTTGACAATTAAGAAAATAATTGACAAATTGATATGAAGTTCAATTTTAAGACAGTTCAGTGTATTGGAAGGTATCCGCTGTGGATACAAAGGGTCATATGGTGGTTTCAATCCCAGAGAGATCCTGCCAATCAGAACAGACAATACAAGTCAGCTCTCCACATTTTGCAAACTTGATGATTCCTGGATTTATATGTCTGGAATTTTCTTGAATATCATCTATAATTTCCTCTTTCACACAGTTCTTACCAAAACTTGGCCTGTCACGAACATTGAGAAAACCAAAGTGCTCTTCCAGCAATCACCAACCAATCTCTCTCCAATGCCAGAAATACAGCTTAATGGTGTCACATTAGCAAATGTTGACCATTTCCAATCCCTTGGCAGCCACCTCTCCACCAAAGTCAACACTGACACTGAAGTACAACACCGCCTGAGCTCAGCGAGCGCAGCATGTTTCCGAATGAAGCAGAGAGTGTTTGGGGATCGGGACATCCGTAGGGAGACCAAGGGGCTTGTCTATAGAGCTATTCCCCTCCCAACCCTGCTCTATGCCTGTGAGACATGGACTGTCTACAGACGTCACATGCAACTCTTAGAACGATTCCATCAGTATTGTCTCTGGAAAATCCTGCAAATCTCTTGGGAAGACAGGCAGGGAAATGTCAGCATGCTGGAAGAAGCAAAGACCACCAGCACTGAAGTGATGGTCCTCCGCCATCAACTCCGCTGGACCGGCCACGTTTTCTGGATGCCCAACCACCATCTCCCAAAGCGGTTGCTCTACTCTGAACTCAAGAACAGAAAACGGAATGTTGGAGGGCAGGAAAAGAGACTGAAAGATGGGCTCAAAGTGAACCTTTAAAACTGTGGCATAGACACTGAGAGCTGGGAAGCCCTGGCCCTTGAGCGCTCCAGCTGGAGGTCAGCTGTGACCAGCAGTGCTGCAGAATTTGAAGAGGAACGAATAGAGGGCGAAAGAGAAAAATGTGTCAAGAGGAAGGTGTGTCAAGCCAACCCCAACTGGGACCACCTTCCACCTGGAAACCAATGCCCTCCTCACTGCAGGAGAAGATGCAGGTCAAGAATAGGGCTCCACAGTCACCTATGGCCCCACCACCAGTACACTGATTTTGGAACACAATCCTACTCAGACAACAAGGGATCGCCTAAGTAAGTACCAAAACATCTGCAGTGATTCTCCTACCTCTTATTGCCAGGTTAGTTAAGCTGAGAAGGAGGCACATCTCCATGAAAGAACAAACACTTTGCATATGGAAGCCTTAAGTGTCAATCTCTGACATATTCAAGCAAGCCGAGGAAAGTCTCTTGGGTCTGAAATCCTGGGAAGCTGCTTCCTGTTAGAACAAACAGTACTGTGGTAGATTAGCCATTATGGTACTTGCCTATGTTCCTGTGTCAAAACATTAAAAAAAACCTCCAATTTTCAGAAAGTAAAAACATTGGAGAGACTTGCCTAACCGTCTTCCCAAGAGGACAGGGAACGTATTATTTGCTGAAGTCCACATCCATCCCATACATCCGAGAGAGAAAAGAAACATCTCCTGAATCATTAATAGATTCTTCAGAGATAAGATCCTTGAGAGAGACAAGAATAAAAGCCAATTCTCTGCCCCAATGAGCTTCCACTCTGAAAAGTCCTCCGAGGGAAAGAGAAAGAGATGACTGCGCAAGAAAGCCAAGGGATGTCAGAGAGAATATATTATAATGGCCATCCGGAACGATTATGGAAGAGGAGATTTATGTGGCAGATGGAGTTCTGCATAATTTGCTCGAGGTTTGGACTTGGTTGAGAGAAGGAATGGATGACTCAGCCAATGACATTTCCACATATGTCCACCCATATGCCTCTTCCGTCCTGTCCTCTTACTAATATGCAAAGATCGAGCGTTCACATGAAGAAGTATCTTAGGAACTGCCTCTCAATAAAGTCGCATCTTGGGATCGCTATATTTTAATCTTTGTTCTATGCATTTTAGCATATGCATACATTTTAATACGTGTATTTTCTATAGTGTTTGTATAGTGTTTATGATAATTACGTGTTTTAGCGGTGTAACCCACCTTGAACTTTGAGGAGAGGTGGGTAGGAATTATTATTATTATTATTATTATTATTATTATTGTTATTTTTATTATTATTATTATTATTCCTGGGAAAAATTGAGAACCAAATTGACAAAGAAAAAACATGGCTGTGACTCACAAACGAAACTTTGAAAAAGGAGACAAAGAAGGGCCTGATTCTGGCAGCCCAAGAACAAGCCATTAGAACCAATGCCATCAAAGCCAGAATTGAAAAGTCGATGACAGATCCCAAGTGTAGACTCTGCAAGGAAGCAGGCGAAACAAGAGATCCCATCCTCAGCTGCTGCAAGAAGATCGCACAGACAGACTCCAAGCAGAGGCATAACACCATTGCTGAGATGATTCATTGGAACAGACAGAGTTTTGGAGCAGAATACTCCTGAACTCACAATCATGTTTTAAAAAACCAAAGTATGGATTGTGGATGTTGCAATCCCAGGTGACAGCAGGATTGTCAGCAGAGTTATAATATCAAATAAAAATAACAATACAGCAGAAGCTTACCTTATTACAGCTTCCTAGTGGAAACAAAAAGAAACTCAGAAATCAGACCCAAGGCTGCAGGCAGATGCAAACCATTGTAACAGCAGCAATGAGCTCCACCTGCACCCAATTGACCAAACCCAAACCACAAGCATTCCAACCATTAAAGGCACAAACCCACCAACCAAACATACATTCAATGAACAATATAATTTTTCACATTTTACAATACTTTTAATAAGGATTGAAGAGAAACAACTAGAAGAGCTGACACAATATGAGGATTTAAAGATGGAACTGCAAAGACTCTGGCACAAGCCAGTCAAGGTGGTCCCAGTGGTGATTGGCACACTGGGTGCAGTGCCTAAGACCTTGGCCTGCACTTAAACACAATTGGTGCTGACAAAATTACCACCTGCCAGCTGCAAAAGTCCGCCTTACTGGGATCTGCACGCATTATTCGCTGATACATCACACAGTCCTAGACACTTGGGGAGGGTCTGACATGTGATCCAATACAACAGCCAGCAGAGTGTCTGCTGTGGATTTGTCTTGTTGTGTTTCAAATAATAATAATAACAACAACAACAACAACAACTATTATTATTATTGCTATCCCAGGCAACAACAGGATTGAAGAAAAACAACTTTAAAAGCTGACATGATACGAGGAGTGAAAGATCAAACGGCAAAGACTCTGGCACAAGCCAGTAAAGGTGGTCCCAGTGGTGATTGGTACATTGGGTGCAGTGCCTAAAGACCTTGGCCTGCACTTAAACACAATCGGCACTGATATATTTACCATCTGTCAGCTGCAAAACGCCCCCCCCCCCTTTACTGGGATCTGCATGCATTATTCACCGATACATCACATAGTCCTAGACACTTGGGAAATGTTCAACTTGTGATTTTGTGATACGAAATCCAGCATAGAGATCTTGTTTGCTGTGTCATTCTGTGTTTTTTTTTTTGTCAGTAAAATAATAATAATAATAATAATAATAATAATCAGAAAGAAGAAAACAGAAGAATGGCCTGCCTCAGGGGAGCGTGCTTGCTCCATCCATGTTCAACATCTACACAAATGACCAGCCACTGCCAGAAGGGACAGAGAGCTTCATCTATGCTGATGATCGTGCCATCACCGCTCAAGCAGGGAGCTTTGAGATGGTAGAACAGAAGCTCTCTGAAGCTTTAGGTGCTCTTACTGCCTATTACAGGGAAAACCAGCTGAGTCCTCATTCATCCAAAACACAGACATGTGCCTTTCATCTCAAGAACAGACAAGCATCCCAAGCTCTGAGGATTATTACCTGGGAAGGAATCCCACGGGAGCATTGCAGCGCACCCAAATACCTGGGAGTCACTCTAGACTGTGCTCTGACTTACAAGAAGCACTGCGTGATGGGTGCTAGAAATAATATCATACAAAAAGCTAACTGGCACAACTTGGGGATCACAACCAGACACGGTGAAGGCATCTGCCCTTGCATTTTGCTACTCTGCTGCTGAATACGCATGTCCAGTGTGGAATACAGTAGATGTGGATCTCAATGAGACATGCTGGATATAGCAGTCTGCAATGAAAGGACCAAGGCATTGACATCTTTGGCCCATCCTCTGTTCAGATACCAGCCAGCATGCCAACATCTTAAATCAAGAAACAGCTTCCTAAGATTTACAGAGACACCTGCATTTATTTACACCTCAGCAGGCAAGAATCCAAAAGTGGCAGGCTAAAATTCAGAATCTCAATGTGCTGTCACGCCTGGGGGCTATAACTCTTAGTGAAAGAGGCATGGACATGACATCTTTCCCCAGGGGATTGCTTCTTGCCCTCCTTGAGGAAACTGGAACTCTCAAAGACCCAAAACACTGTAGATAACTCAAAATAAGTTCTATTGTTCACAAAGAGTTATCTCTTTAAGGCAATAAGCTGGAAGTTTCAAAGGGGTGAAGGAAAACATACCTTACAGTCTCTGGTTGTCTTGGGTCCAAGAAGTTTTGAAGCTGAGAAGCTTTTCCAGGTCCCTCTTTCTCAATGGCTGTAAATGCCGGAGCAATCCACAACCCCAGTCCAAATGGCCTATGTTTGAAGACACAAAGCCTTCCTCTGGTGCCAAAGGAACTGGTCTGAAGGTGCTTGAGACTTCCCATCATTGTTCAGGTTGGTCTGAACATGAAGAATAAGTCTCAAGGGTATAAACCTCAGAACTGGTGCTGAGAGGTAATTTAATCAGGGGCTTTTAGAGCCAAGTCTCTTACTCACGTCCATCTGATAGAAATTCTGATGGTGGAATAAAAAAGGAAGCACTCCCCTCCTCCAGGAAGAGGTGGAGCCAAACAATTGAGCTGAAAAGGCAATTCAACTGGTGCAAACAACACTGATTGACAGCTATAAATAACCAATCAATCCAACTATACATAAGCAGGGTAAAAAGGCAGGATTAAGCATGATACAACAGTTTAAATCTTGCAACTAACAGTTCTACACATAGGTGGTGCCACTCGCGCCGTCACTCTCAATCAGTGGCTGATACCAGGTGAGAAACTCCCACCTGGGCACACAGAAGGTCAGGCAACTTGGAAGGAGCCAAACAGACTGCACTCTGGGACCATGAGGTGCAGAGCCAATCTTAAGAAATGGGGCCACAAAGTGGAGTCCACGACATGCAGGTGTGGAGAAGAGCAAACCATAGACCTCCTCTACTACAATGCGGTCTGATTCCTGCCACACGTACAAAGGAGGACCTTCTTACAGCGACACCAAAGGCGCTTGGAGTGGCCATAGCAGTGGCCATTGCCTTGGTTGCATTTACCTAATCTACTATAAGTTGCTTTGTATATTTAAAGATGACTCATAATTAAGATATATAGACCACATTGAACTCTTTCAGAAAAAGGTAGGGTTTCAAAGTCATTAATAAAACACTGAAATAAAACCAAGAGGAATATAAATTATTGACTATTTTACCCTCACTCGCAAGGATGAATCACTCTGTCCTTTTCTCTGCCCATTTTTGTGGAAGAGAATATGAATATTGCTCTGCAAAAGTCTCTCTCTATTCAAACATCCCAAACTGTTGTAGAACAAATACACAGCTGAAGAAAAACATGGATTTTTTCCTTTGGGGCTTGCTTGTTTGCCTTTTATTTTTGTAATAGTTTAGGTTCAGTATTTTAAAAATGTACACCTCGGGAGATTTAAACACCAGGAGAAAATGACACAGTAGTAAGTCTTGCTCACCGATCGTTCTTTTCTGGGAGTTGCAAAACCTTTTTTAAAAAATCCTAATGGCAAATAACTGCAAATAGCCTCTCCAACCCTATTTTCCTAGACATGCTAATGGCATCCAGAAACATAATTTTTTGTTGGGGAAAAAGTTGAACACTGAGAAAAGCCTCTCAATGAACACTGAGAAAACCAAAGTGCTCTTCCAGCAAAAGGCACCAGCCAATCCCTCTGCAATTCCAGAAATACAGCTTATGGCGTAACATTAGAAAATGTGGACCATTTCCACTCCCTTGGCAGCCACCTCTCCACAAAAGTCAACATTGACACTGAAATACAACACCGCCTGAGCTCTGCGAGTGCAGCATTTTCCCGAATGAAGCAGAGAGTGTTTGAGGACTGGGACATCCGTAGGGATACCAAGGGGCTTGTCTATAGAGCTATTGTCCTCCCAACCCTGCTCTACGCCTGCAAAACATGGACTGTCTACAGACATCATATGCAACTCCTGGAATTATTCCATCAGCACTTCATCAGAAAAATCGTGCAAATCTCTTGGGAAGACAGACGGGGAAACGTCAGCATGCTGGAAGAAGCAAAGACCACCAGCACTGAAGCTCCTACGCCATCAACTCCACTGGACTGTCCACATTGTCCAAATACCCGATAATCGTCTTCCAAAGCAGCTACTTCGAACTCAACAATGGGAAATGGGATGTTGGTGGACAGAAAAAGAGATTTAAAGATGGGCTGGGAAGCCCTGGCTCTTGAGCGCTCTAACTGGAGGTCAGCTGTGACTAGCAGTGCTGCAGAACTTGAAGGGGCACTGTTAATCTGTTAATTTTTAATTTCTTTATGTATGTATTTTATCTTTTACAATTTAGCTGTAAATCGCCTAGAGCATTCTCGGATGGAGGGCGATTAATAAGTAATTAAATATGAAATATGATATGATTGTGTGAGTGTTGACTCAAGTAACCCAGTTCAAAGCAGATATTGTGGGATTTTCTGTCTTGATATTCTGGGATACAGGGCTGTGTGGAATGGACCTAAGTCTTCCGGTGCAACACGATGGCCAATTTCCACCGAACGTTGTTCATAAAGTCATGCTGGGAAACCATTCCCTGGAGAGAACACCACTAGGCTTGGTTGATCAAAAAAATGGTTCAAAACTCGTTTCAGATGTCGGGGGCACCGGTGGTTCGGTTCTAAAGTCACTTCTGAATTTTTCTGAAAAAAGTCAGAACTCCCCAAACCTTCTGAAATTTCCGAATCGCTTCCGCAATATGCGGGAAACAGCATTGGCACTGGGGAGACTCCAGTGCCTTCTCCCTCCCTCATTTGACACCAATCTTGATGAAACTTGACACAATGCTCCAACACATCCTCCTCTGTTCGCATACCAAATTTCAGCATGTTCAGATGATCCTATGATTTTTAAGAATTTATTTAACAATTTTAGAAATAATATATTACAATAAACATTAAAGAGCTACCTTCTTGAATTTTTAAGGAAATGACAGAATCTCTATGGCTGGATCTGCACTGATCCGCTTTGAACTGGGTTATGTAAGTCTACACTACCATATAATCCAGTTCAAAGCAGATAATCTGGATTTTATATGGCAGTGTAGAAGGGTCCTGGGTCTTCCAGATGAAAGTGATTATAATCTAATAATACCATGCAGAAGAACCTAGGCATAACTTTTTAAATGCAGTTTTTTCCACATTTGGGGTGGGGATGTCTTTGGAAGGCTATCTCTACATTCCTACGAAGGTTGAATGAAAAGTAATGCCTCCACCTTCGTAACTCCTCAACAGATGGCAGTACTGGTATGTGGCAGGTACTGGCTTGTTCAGCAGGCTCTCCTCTACAGTTCCATTTTGGCAGGAAGCCTTAGCACTGAACGGTTGTGTTGTTAAAGTGCAAAGTATGGAACCCTGCACAGAGGTTGGTCAATGCGACTTAAGCAACGTGCAGTCATTGAATTCTTGACAGCAGACAGTGTCACCCCAAAGGAGATTCCTCAGAGAATGCAAGCTGTTTACGGTGATTGTGTTGATGTGAGTACTGTGCGTCGTTGGGCGAGTAAGCTTAGAGATGTTGAGGTGCGCACATCTGACTTGCGTGACAAACAAAGAGTTGGACATCCTGTGACAGCAACCACCGAGTTTCACAAGCAAAAGGTTGACAGATTGATTCAGGATGATTGTCATATCACTCAGAGAGAAATTTCAAGCATAATTGGCATTTCACAAGAACGTGTGGGTCACATTATTGCTTTGCTTGACTCTCGGAAAATCTGTGCACGATGGGTACCCAGGATGCTGACGCCTGAAAGGAAAGCGCACAGACTTGAGACTTCAGAGACTGGATCTCACCACTGTACAACATCCTCCATACAGTCCACATTTAGCGCCATCTGACTTCCACCTGTTCCCGATAATGAAAGAAGATCTGCGGGGACATCATGATGCTTCTGATGAAGATGTTGAGAGAACCGTGAGACGCTGGTTCCAGAAACAGAGTGTCGACTTCTTCCGTGACGGCTTCAGAAAACTTGTTCATCATTCTCCGAAATGTATCCAATTGTCTGGTGATTATGTCGAAAGGTGAATAGTGTTTGTTCATCTTTGGCAGAAATATATCCAATTTTCTGGTGATTATGTAGAAAGTGAATAGTGGTTGAGAGAACCGTGAGACGCTGGTTGCGGAAACAGAGTGTTGACTTCTTCCGTGACGGTGTCAGAAAACTTGTTCATCATTGGCAGAAATGTATTCAATTGTCTGGTGATTATGTGGAAAGTGAATAGTGGTAGTGAAAGAGCACATTGTAAGGATTATTTCTGTGTTTGATTTATTAAAACATTCCCATCCAAACCCAAGTAACGAAGGTGGAGGCATTACTTTTCATTCAACCGTAGTATATCCTCTTTGGAGAAAGAATAGGGCGACTAAAATGATCAAGGGTCTGGAGAACAAGCCCTATGAGGAGCGGCTTAGGGAACTGGGCATGTTTAGCCTGAAGAAGAGAAGGCTGAGAGGAGATATGATGAGAGCCATGTATAAATATGTGAGAGGAAGCCACAGGGAGGAGGAGGGAGCAAGCTTGTTTTCTGCTTCCCTGGAGACTAGGACGCGGAACAATGGCTTCAAACTACAAGAGAGGAGATTCCATCTGAACATGAGGAAGAACTTCCTGACTGTGAGAGCCGTTCAGCAGTGGAACTCTCTGCCCCGGAGGGAGTGTGGTGGAGGCTCCTTCTTTGGAAGCTTTTAAGCAGAGGCTGGATGGCCATCTGTCAGGGGTGATTTGAATGCAATATTCCTGCTTCTTGGCAGAATGGGGTTCGACTGGATGGCCCAGGAGGTCTCTTCCAACTCTTTGATTCTATGATTCTATGATTCTAATACATTTCTCAAGCATTTTAAGCCACAAGGCAGGAAGGCAGAAATATAAGCCAAAATCACATGTGGGAGGAAGAGGTTTCTTACTTCCTCCGCATCCCTGTAATTAAGCTTTCATAAACAGGCCTTTCTTTCTTTTGCATCTTTTGCATCTTTGCCTGTCTGTTCTCTGCCTGCAACTTCTCCCACAGCTTTCATTCCTTTCATCTCTTCCTACTGACCAGACAGGGTTTTTTTTTTTTAATCTTTTAAAAATAAGTTCTCCTAAAAATACTGCCCTCTCTGCGTGCTACAAGCATCTTCCTTGCAGAAATTAACGCAGCTGTCAGTTCGGCTTCCAGGGTCAGCCTTGCCGGCTTTGTCTCGCCCTGGCAGCGCCCACCGTGCCCAATAGAACAATTCTATGTAATAGAATCATAGAATCATAGAATCGAAGAGTTGGAAGAGACCTCATGGGCCATCCAGTCCAACCCCATTCTGCCAAGAGGCAGGAATATTGCATTCAAATCACCCCTGACAGATGGCCATCCAGCCTCTGCTTAAAAGCTTCCAAAGAAGGAGCCTCCACCACACTCCCTCCGGGGCAGAGAGTTCCACTGCTGAACGGCTCTCACAGTCAGGAAGTTCTTCCTCATGTTCAGAGGGAATCTCCTCTCTTGTAGTTTGAAGCCATTGTTCCCTTGCGTCCTAGTCTCCAAGGAAGCAGAAAGGAAGCTTGCTCCCTCCTCCCTATGACTTCCTCTCACATATTTATACATGGCTATCATCATGTCTCCTCTCAGCCTTCTCTTCTTCAGGTTAAACATGCCCAGCTCCTTAAGCCGCTCCTCATAGGGCTTGTTCTCCACACCCTTGATCATTTGAGTCGCCCTTCTCTGGACACATTCCAGCTTGTCAATATCTCTAATAACCCAGGGAGAAGCCGGGCACGAGACTCCCAGGCAGGCAAAGGAACAGAAGAAGAACAAAACCCTCGGAAAAACAATATTTTATCAGGCCGGCTGGCACTCCGCAAGCAGGCTACAGTGATTAATCCGCCGACCAAAAAAAGCCAAAAAACCTCCCGACTCTGGAGCTAATTAAAGGCAGCTTAAAGGAACTGTTTTGCTGCCGTTCCCTCTTCCTGCCATATTTCTTTTTCCTTCTGTTTCTAGTGATAATTGCACCTGCCAGGAAAGCTGAGTGGAACTATCAATTTCCACAGCACATTTTGATAAACTAACAGTGGCGCGCGGGACAAACCGACAGCTCACTTCAAGCACATTATGGGCTACTTGCCTTTTCTTTGGTCAAAATAACAGCACTTATTGGTAATTCCTGTTCCATTGCATGGGCGACAGTCATTCAGAATCTGAAAGTACTAGAATCCAGAGACATTGATTTTCTGAAATGTCCATCAAGGCTGATTCATGCGTGCAAGCAGACAATGTGACTTGTTGACAGCTGATCAGGAACAAATAAGGATATACTTTGCAACCCACAGGGAGAGGCAGGTAGTAGTAATAATAATAATAACAATTATTATTATTATTATTATTATCATCATCATCATCATCATTTGTTTGGTTGCATGCTGCAAGAATTATGAAAAAAATAGACCCATTTATGATCCCACAGCATGCTGGTTTCAGGAAAGGGAAAAGCTGCATATTACAAGTGCTGAAACTGACTCAGCACATACAAGATGGCTTTGAAAGACAGCAGACCACAGGAGCTGTCTTCATAGAACTGTCAGCAGCTTATGACACTGCACATCACTGCCTCCTCCTGAAAAGAAATTATAACATCGCAAAGGATTGCCGCCTCACCCGCTTCATAGAAAATCTGCTACAAAACAGGAGCTTTTTTGTTAAGTTTCAGGGTCAGAGAAGCAGATGGTGGAAACAGAAGGGAAGCGTGCTCGCTTCATCAATGTTCAACATTTACACAAACGACCAGCCACTGCCAGAAGGGACAGAGAGTTTCATCTATGCTGACGATCGTGCCATCACCGCTCAAGCAGGGAGCTTTGAGATGGTTGAACAGCAGCTCTCCAAATCTTTAGGTGCTCTTACTGCCTATTACAGGGAAAACCAGGTGAATCCTAATCTATATGAAATGCAGACATGTGCTTTTCCTCTTAAGAACAGACAAGCATCTCAAGCTCTGAGGATTACCTGGGAAGGAATCCCACTGGAGCATTGCAGCACACCCAAATACGTGGGAGTTACTCTGGAGTTACAAGAAACCCTGCCTGAACATCAAGCAAAAAGTGGGTGGTAGAAATAATATCATATCGAAGCTGACTGGCACAACCTGGGGATCACAACCAGACACAGTAAAGACATCTGCCCTTGCGCTAAGCTACTCTGCTGCTGAGTACGCATGCCCAGTGTGGAACACATCTCACCACGTTAAAACAGTGGAGAGGGAGAGGGAGAGGAAGAATGGGCCCATATCTGCCCATGTGCCTGAAAACCTCTTCTGTCCACAGCTCTCCATGTTGCGCATCGTGTTCTTTTTTAAATGTTTGTATTAAGTTTCAAAAGACATACAGCATCAAAAAGGAGAAAGAAAGCGTACACACTTAAGCCAAGCAAGCATAACATAATCCAATTAAATAATAAAAAAATAAAGACACAACTTCCACAGCATCTCCTTGATCATGTTAGTCCTTCCATGAGCCTTCTTTCAGCAGAGCTCGGTTTTTGAATTCTTTGACAGAGAGACAAGACAGAGCAGAAACTCATGTGCAGACGAACTAATTAGAATCCTAGAATCCAAGAGTGGGAAGAGACCTCCTGGGCCATCATCCAGTCCAACCCCATTCTGCCAAGAAGCAGGAATATTGCATTCAAAGCACCCCTCACAGATGGCCATCCAGCCTCTGTTTAAAACTTCCAAAGAAGGAGCCTCCACCACACTCCAGGGCAGAGAGTTCCACTGCTGAACGGCTCTCACAGTCAGGAAGTTCTTCCTCATGTTCAGATGGAATCTCCTCTCTTGTAGTTTGAAGCCATTGTTCCTTTGCGTCCTAGTCTCCAAGGAAGCAGAAAACAAGCTTGCTCCCTCCTCCTCCCTGTGGCTTCCTCTCACATATTTATACATGGCTCCCATCATATCTCCTCTCAGCCTTCTCTTCTTCAGGCTAAACATGCCCAGCTCCTTAAACCGCTCCTCATAGGGCTTGTTCTCCGGACCCTTGATCATTTTAGTTGCCCTCCTCTGGACACATTCCAGCTTGTCAATATCTCTCTTGAATTGTGGTGCCCAGAATTGGACACAATATTCCAGATAAAGTGGTCTAACCAAAGCGGAATAGAGCATGGGGAGCAGGACTTCCTTAGATCTAGACACTAGGCTCCTATTAATGCAGGCCACAATCCCATTGGCTTTTTTTGCCTCCACATCACATTCCTGGCTCATGTTCCCCTTCCTCCCCACGAGGACTCCAAGATCATTTCCACACGTCCTGCTCTCAAGCCAGGCCTCCTCGTCCCCCATTCTGTCTCTTTGCATGTATCTGTATTCTTTCAATATTTTGAAAGAAAATACCAAAACAATACTTTTGACACAACTCTGGGGAGCACATCTGCACCACAGCCCACATTTGTTATGATCTTAGTGTTATCTCCTTTGAGTGTTGGATATAAATGCTAATAATATTAATACTAATTATTATTATTATTCCCACCTGTCACTTAAGATTGACTTTCAAATCTTGTGCTGGTTTCTGCTTCAGTTTTGGGTTTGTAGTGCCACTCCACAGCACTCACCTGAGAAAAACATAAATAAATAGTGGTTCCCTGCCAGGTTTTAGGTCTCCCAGTTCAGTGGAGGGCAGGCATTTCCTCCAAATTACAATTCAGAAGCAACCTGGAGGAACTACAAAGCGTGCTTCTGTTGAGGCTTTGATCTCCACGGCCACTGAGAGAGAAGTCTGGCGTCACTGCTGCGTCTCCAGGAACCAAGGCCAGGAAGTTGGGTTGAGGATTTCAAATAAAGAAGAGCAATTCCTCCTCTTTCAACCTTGAGAGATTACTGTGTACTTTCGGAAATAGTTTTGGTTATAGTCTTGCTCACATCCCGTTTATGATCAACTATCTTCCTTTTATTAAAAGAGACATAAAATGTGGGCTCACAATCTCGGAATTGAATGTTGTTTAACGGCGGCATTTTCAAGGCAATTCTACACAGGATGCGGTCGTGATGCTGATGCATGCTCTGCTTATCTCTAAGGAAGAAGACACGGTTTTGGGTTCCATCCTTAATTTGCCTTCCTTATGAGATGAGCAGAACATTTATTCGGGGGAAAAATACTGCATGTCTTTCCTAAGACTCATATAACCCTGTTCAAAGCAGATAATGTGAATTATTTGCTTTGATAATCTGGATTATATGGCAGTGTAGATCCAGACACAAGAGTCCTCAAACTGATATTCCACATTGGTTCTAATAAATGACTGGATGCAAGAGTTGCGATTATAAAGCATGAGAAAAAGCACCCATAACACTATTAAAACTATTAAGACAGTCTAGAGAAGTGGTTCTCAGTCTTCCTAATTGCCGCGACCCCTTAATACACTTCCTTATGTTGTGGTGACCCCCCAACCATAAAATTATTTTCGTTGTTACTTCATAACTGTAATTTTGCTACTGTTGTGATCGTCATGTAAATATCTGATATGCAATATGTATTTTCATTCACTAGACCAAATTTGGCACAAATACCCAATATGCCCAAATTTGAATACTGGTGAGGTTTGTGTGTGTGAGGGGGTGTGTGTGATTTTGTCATTTGGAAGTTGTAGTTGCTGGGATTTATAGTTCACCTTCAATCAAAGAGCATTCCGAACTCCACCAATGATGAAATTGAACCAAACTTGGCACACAGAACTCCTATGACCAACAGAAAAATGGTTTGGGTGGGTTTGGTTGGCATTGACCTTGAGTTTTGGAGTTATAGTTCACCTACATCCAGAGAGCACTGTGGACTCAAGCAATGATGGATCTGCACAAATACTCAATATGCCCAAATGTGAACGCTGGTGGAGTTTGGGGAAAATAGACTTGACATCTGGGAGTTATAGTTGCTGGGATTATTATTATTATTCCCACCTGTCACTTAAGATCGACTTTTAAATCTTGTGCTGGTATCTGCTTCAGTTTTGGATTTGTAGCGCCACTCCACCGTACTCATCTGGGGATCAAAGAGCATTCTGAACCCCACCAATAGGATTGGGCCAAACTTCCCACACAGAACCCCCATGACATTTTTTGTTGTTGTTGTTTTTTGTCGTGTCAGGAGCAACTTGAGAAACTGCAAGTCGCTTCTGGTGTAAGATAATTGGCTGTCTGCAAGGACATTGCCCAGGGGACGCCCGGATGAATTGATATTTGTATCATCCTTCTGGGAGGCCTCTCTCATGTCCCCTTTGCATGAGGAGCTGGAGCTGAAAGAGGGAGCTCATCTGCCTCTCCCAGGATTCGAACCTGCGACCTGTCGGTCTTCAGTCCTGCCGGCACAGGGTTTAACCCACTGCGCCACTGGGGGCTCCAGTAACCCCCATGACAAACAGAAAATACTCTGACCCCCTCGTGACCCCCCCCCCAAGGGTCCCAACCCCCAGCTTGATAAACACTGCTTTAAACAGAGGTAGAATAGCCATTTACGGATAGGTCATATGAGTTGTTCAACAGTGAAACTCCCTGCCTCAGAGTGTGCCCCAGGGGACCTGCCCCCCAGGTTGAGAATTGTTGATCTAGAGAGAAATGCCAGGGCCGGGACTTGGAAAGGCATTCCAGCAAACCTTTGACTCAGGGAGAATCGCTTTAAATAAACAGAATGGAGTGAAAGGGCTGTTGTGCTGCTCTCATTAATTTCCGCAGAGACTTGGGCAAGAGAACAACCGGGTGGGTGGGTGGTGTTTCCCCCCCCCCCCCCCCCCCGAACTCCTCTCCTTGTGATTTTTTAATGACTTATTATCTTCTTTCTTTCGCCAAAGCCTTCCAGGGAATGCAACGCTCCAGCCTGGTTTATAAGCAGCTTTAAGTCAGAGGAGCCCATGTCCCTTGAAGGCCTCACAACTCAGGTAGAACCGATTAAGAAAAGCTGGAGGGGAAACAAAAAGGAATGGCCAGGTCCTGCCAATCAGACATTAAGTGTCCTCAGCACTGGTTTCAAAAGCATGGGGTTGGGGTTTTCTTCTTCGTTTTAAACTTTCAGCTCTGCTTGTCATTTGCTTCCTTTCAATGCTGTACGTGTTGGAGTTCCACCTCAAACCAGGCCAAATAGGTTTTAATGGGATGGTGATTATTAGGCCTGGGTAACAACGGAAAAATTTGTTTCTAAAATCAATTCGTTTTTTGGGGTTTTTTGCGTTTCGATATTTAAAAGAATTCCGAATTTTTTCTTTTAAAAAGTTCGATATTTACGAAATTTCGTAAATGTTAAAAAAATTATGAAACATTAATGAAACAAATACGAAACAATAACGAATCGATTCATTAATGGCGGACGCGACCGCGCAATACGCTAAAAACCCTCCAAATGGGACCGGGGGAACTTCTGAAGCTTCCCTCTCCCTCTGTTGTTGACTGTTGGTGTGATATTATAATTTTTTTTCACTAATTAAACAAAAAACAACTATAAAACTTGCCCCAGACATGCGGAAATAATAACGAAACGACCTCAAAACAATAACGAAACGAATACAATAACAAATCCGAAGCATTTACGAAACGAATTTAAAAATTCGTTTCGTTTTTAAGTTGCTTCAGAATGGTTCGTTATCACTTCGTTATCAAAAAAATAACGAATTTTTAACGAATTACGAATTAACGAAACAAAACCGCCCAGCCCTAGTGATTATATCCACTGTATTTGATGACCATAAATAAAATTGCAAGGATTCATTTGGCATTGGGTCCAAATCCTTCCAGGTGTCAAATGAATCTGGAGTCAACTGGGAAATTGCAGGTTATTCCGGATTGATTTGAGTTTTCCTGAGGTGTCATTTGGATCCGTGACAGATCCCATGTTTTGAGCCTGCCTGGAAGAGCCCTAAGGCCCCTTCTACACCGCCATATAATCTAGGTGATCAAAGCAGATTATTTATTTACTTCAACCCCGCCCTTCTCAACCCCTGAGGGGGGGGGGGACTCAGGGCGGCTTACAAAAGGCACGATTCAATGCCTATACAAATTACGCATAATGTACAAAACCATAGTTAAAACAATTATCACAGTTAAAACAATCAAAACAATCAATATACATCACATCATATAAAAACTATTCACACGCTCAGCGTTCGTCTTTCAGAGTTCCATAATTCCATTCCATTAGTCATTTCCTGGCCATTCTCAAGTCCTTTCTTTATCTGCACGATTGTCCAAATGCCTGGTCCCAAATCCATGTTTTCAATTTTTTCCTGAAGGAAAGGAGGGATGTATTGTCGAAGGCTTTCATGGCCGGGATCACTGGGTTGTTGTAGGTTTTTCCGGGCTATATGGCCATGTTCTAGAGGCATTCTCTCCTGACATTTCACCTGCATCTATGGCAAGCATCCTCAGAGGTAATGAGGTCTGTTGGAAGTAGGAAAAATGGGTTTATATATCTGTGGAAGGACCAGGGTGGGGCAAAGGACTCTTGTCTGCTGGGGCTAGATGTGAATGTTTCAGCTGATCACCTTGATTGAAGGAGTAATGTCACTGATCTAATTTCCCCGGGGAGCGAATTCCACAGGTGGGTGGCTACCACCGAGAAGGCCCTGCTCCTCGTCCCCGCCAACCTCACTTATGATAGAGGCGGGGTCGAGAGCAGGGCCTCCCCAGAAGATCTTAGACTCCGGGTGGGACATAGAGGGAGATCCGTTCGGACAGATACACTGGGCCGGAGCCGTATAATCCACATTATCTGTTTTGAACTGGATTATATGCTTCTACATTGTAATCTAATCCAGTTCAAGCAGATAATCTGGATTTAATATGGCAGTGTAGAAGAAGCCTAGGATTCAGGGCAATGGGTTCAAATTACAGGAAAGGAGATTCCACCTGCACATTAGGAAGAACTTCCTCTCTGCCCCGGAGGGAGTGTAGTGGAGGCTCCTTCTTTGGAGGCTTTGAAACAGAGGTTGGATGGCCATCTGTCAGGGGTGCTTTGAATGCAATATTCCTGCTTCTTGGCAGAATGGGGTTGGACTGGATGATGGCCCGGGAGGTCTCTTCCAACTCTAGGATTCTAGGATTTTATGATTCTAACTTTCTGACTGTGAGAGTTGTTCAGCAGTGGAACTCTCTGCCCCGGAGTGTGGTGGAGGCTCCTTCTTTGGAAGCTTTGAAGCAGAGGCTGGATGGCCATCTGTCAGGTGTGCTTTGAATGCAATATTCCTGCTTCTTGGCAGAATGGGGTTGGACTGGATGATGACCCGGGAGGTCTCTTCCCACTCTAGGATTCTATGATTCTATGATTCTATGATTCCTCACTGTAAGAAGAGCTGTTCAACAGTGGAACTCACTTCATCGCAGTAGAGAAAAAATCCACTTAAAATCTGGTTTCTGCCGCCTGTAGAATTCTGGGGTTTGTAGTTTAGTGAGGCTGTTAAATGCTCTTCCCTAAACTACAAGGCCCAGACTTCTGCAGGAGGCAGAAACTGGATTTTAAGTGGATTTTTTCACTAGTGTGATGAGGCAATCTTCTCACTGCCTTGGAGTCTGGTGGAAGTTCCCTCTTTAAAGACTTTTAATCAGAGGCTGGGTGGCCATCTTTTGGTACTGCTTTGATTGTGCTTTTCCTGCATGTCAGGGGTTGGACTGGATGGCCCATGTGGCCTCTCCCAACTCTATGATTCCATAAGTCAACCTCTTATCTTAAGCTCCGCAGCTGCATTTGGCTTGATAGACCACACATTTTAAGTCTGCAATAAACCACAGAAAGCATTTCTTGTGCATTGCCGATGTACACAAGGAAAGGGAGCACTTATCTCTCATGATTCCTTGTGTTCTGCCTTTTGCACATCTACAGCCTACTAAATGTTTCTTGCATACCAGTTGCTGCTTGGCCCGTGTCCAGGTGCAAATCTACCCCCAAAGAACCGTAAAGCTACAACAACATGTACAGGTGTAAAGACTTTAAAGAGCTCTCTGGGAACACACAATAAGCTTTTGTGCAAATCAAGGAGTGGAGAAATCAGGGAAGAAGAGGAGGGGAATGGAGCCCATCATCGTTTTATAGCTCCCTTCTCTTTTATGGACAGGACGTTGTGTGTGTGTGTGTGTGTGTGCCTGCTTTCTCCCAGTCAGATCCAGGTATTGATCTTCCCAGTATTGTTAACTTATAACCAGACCATATTTGAAAACATAAAAGTTTAAGGGAGATCATAAAGAAAAGACAGATGGCTCCAGCAGAACACTTCATACAATAGGAAGCCAGAGACATAAATCTCCGCAAGTTGGGGGGGGAAATTATGCACACCGAAATTAATTCCCAGCCATGTCAATTTCTTAGGGCATCCATAAGCTATAAGTCATCATCCGTCATAGAAGGAACTGCAAATGGCATAAAATTAAAGGGATGAGAGCCTGGGGACCTGTAAGTAGCTGAGAAGAAAGGACTGGTGGAGTTGGTTTGCCCAAAAAAACAAAACAAAACAGACAGAGAAAGAGAGAGATTCCACATAATGCCGGTAAGGAGAACAATATATAATTATACTAGCTGTCCCCTGCCAGGCATTGCTGTGGCCCAGTCTGGTGATCTGGAAAATAAGGTAATGAGAAAGTGTTGATTTATAATATATGTCATGTCTTTATTCTTGTGGGTCAACAGTATTTCTGTTCCATGTGGGCTGCCATGGGGCTAAACCTAAGTGGTCAGTATAGATGGTCAATATACAATCATACTGTAAGCCACTATGCCACACTGGTTCCCCAACACAGTACACTTACTACAAACAAATCTCTCAAAGTATTATTATAAAGATCCAATTAGAAAAGAAATAGGGTGATGACAGGAAAAAGAGGTCAGGACTCATTTGTCTTCGATGGTGGTATAGAGGATGAAATGTCAGCAGGTATACCTTGTCGTACACATAATTTTTCTATACAACTATTAAAGGTATGGAACCCCAGTGCTATTTCTCATGGAGCCAAGTGAGATATAACAAGGCTATTCCTTGTGACTGAGTATTATTGTCTTCCAGGAATAGAGTCTTAGCGATGGATCTGCATCAACAGTGTTGATGTGGAGAGTGTCTGGTTTGCCTCCTCTAGAACAGGCAACACATCATTGTCCTTCTTTAGGAGTCCCTTTCAAATCTATGATACTATATCTCTCTGTGTGTGTGAATCATATCTATCTATTAGGGCTGGTCAATTCGTTTCGTTAATTCGTAATTCGTTTAAAAATTCGTTAATTTTTGAATTACGAAACGATTACAAAACTTTTTTTTTAACCTGGAAGTGTTTTTAAATATCGAAACGGCAGGCGCCAAAAAATTTTGTATTTCCGTCCATTTCGGAAATACGTAAGATGGCCGCCTGCCGATGCTTGCTGGGAGCTCTCCTCTCTCGGCGCCGGCTGAGCAAGCGAGCGAGAGGGCGAGCGAGCGGCGAGCGAGAGGGGCGAGCGAGCGGCGAGCGAGAGGGGCGAGCGAGCGGCGAGCGAGAGGGCCCGCCAGAGTGAGTGCCTGCCTTCCCTCCTTAATAATAATTTTAATTTCTCCTCCCTATTCTACTAAATTAATAATTAAATTTAAAAAATATTTTTAAAAATATTGGAAAAAAAGGGCGCCATCTTTACAAAATGTTTTGTAAATATTTACGAAATTTCGTAAATACCGAACTTTTTTTTTGGAAAAATTTGTAATTATTTTAAATATCGAACCAAAAAAAAAACCCCAATTACAAATCGATTTTAGAAACAAATTTTTGCGTTGTTACCCAGGCCTACTATCTATCTCTATCTATGGCTGGATGGCTCTTTGTCAGGAGGGCTTTGATTACGTTTTCTTGCCCTGATGAAGAGAGTTGGACTGGATGGCCTGAAGTATTTTCTGTTGGTCATGGGGATTCTGTGTGGGAAGTTTGACCCAATTTAATAATAATAATAATAATAATAATAATAATAATAATAGCAGCAGCAGCAACAACAACAACAACAACAACAGATCTTTTAGAGTTTTGGTTCTGCGGTAACACAGTGGGTTAAACCGCTAGCTGTAATAACTTGCTGACTGGAAGATTGGTAGTTCAATGGGGCTAGCTTCCAGGCCTGTAGCCAGGGGGTGGTATTAGGGGTCCACACCCCCCCCCCCCGAAATTTTTCAGGTTAAAAAAACCTGGTTTACTCATGAATTTTAACTGGTTAACAAAATCCGCATGCTAAGTCTATGAGATGCAAAAAATTAAGAGTCCCTCCAGAACTGCAAGCACTATCTCAAGAAAATATTGACAATTTATTCACACTGTCATTACTTGCAGCAATAGCCGATGTAGTGAAGCAACCAAGTGGGGGGGGGGTGTTGAATGCTCTCATTAAGGAGGCCAGACTTGGTGGAGGTGGTTGACAGGGGTGGAGCTGCAGGATACTGAAGGATGCTCTGCCCCCTGCAGCTGTGCTCTTTGCTTCTGCATGACCCTACCCCCCCTGAAATTTTCAACCCCCCCCCCCCCCCAATTTCCAACCCTCCCTGAAATTTTCAACCCTCCCTGAAATTTTTGTCTGGCTACGGCCCTTCCTCTTCTCCTGTTGACTTCAATTGGTGCAAAATGCTTTGGCAAATTGAACTCAGTTTGCAACAACAGAAGGAAGCTAAGGACAAAAGAGGAAAGCGGGAGCAGGGAAGCCAAGCTGGGACATTTTAAAAGCAGCTGGAAATGTGCGGAAATGGAAGATTAATTTGAAAGGTCTCTGACAAATCTGGACAGGTGGAGATATGAGGAAGTCATACATGGAGAGGTGGGCAAAAGTGAACAAAAGGAGCAAGTAAAGTGTAAAAACAAGAGGCTTCTGCCATAGCTGGATTATTCCATTTTCTTCTTCTTGCTACACAGAGGAGAAAACTGCTTCTGTTATTTAGCAAAGAGAAATGCATCATGTGTATGGATCAAAAAGTAAAGGTTTTCCCCTGACATTAAGTCCAGTCGTGTCCGACTCTGGGGGTTGGTGGTCATCTCCATTTCTAAGCCGAAGAGTCGGCGTTGTCCATAGGCACCTCCAAGGTCATGTGGCCAGCATGACTGCATGGAGCACTGTTGGCTTCCCACCGGAGCGATACCGAGACGCAAGGAGAGAATGCTTCTGGAACATGGCCATACAACCCGGAAAACTCACAACAAATGTGCAAATGTGATCTACTCACATTTTTGCATGCTTTCGAACTGCTAGGTTGGCAGAAGCTGGGGCTGACAGCGGAAGCTCATGCCTCTCCCCGGATTCGAACCTGTGACCTTTTGGTCAACAAGTTTTGCAGCTCAGTGGTTTAACCCACTGCGCCACCGGGGTATACATATTTGTGTGTGAGAGAGGAGTGCTTGAAATTGGGAAACAGGTCAAATTGTATCTCAACTCAGGTGTTGATTTGCTCAAATATTGTGGCAGCTGATAATTGTCAGCAGGCATTATGATTATAATTATTGTACAGGTATAACTGCACCAAGAGCTCCAATTTTGTTTGCTTTGCATTGAATGTTTGTTATTGTCAGGGATTCTGCAGATAAGCGGCTTCTTTTGGCTGCAATCATAGGGCAAGCCACCTGTCAATTATCGTTAGGTTCCCTGGTCCCGCCCCTTTTTGGGTTTTTGGAGGGAATAGGAGCCTTTTTGGGTCAGTCCACACAGAGAAGTCTTTCATACAGGACATAAAACCAGGAGCTCCTGTAGAAAGCTTCGTCTTCTACAGCTTGGCTGGGGAGATATACAGCTTGGCTGGGGTTATACAGCCCACAGCTTGGGCGAGGATCATACAGCCTTACAGCTCCTTTGCTGAGGGAATCCGGTCCCACAGCCTTCAGCCAGCCATCACAGAAACCTGAATTCCTTCTTTTGCCCTGGAAGTCTACAAAGCTCTGCTTGGTAAGGGTCGCTCACGGAAGCCAGACGGGTGCAGGGGCTCCACGCCAACAGAGGCAAAGACAGATTAGAAGTTAAGGATTTCCCCATTAGCTAAAGTACAGTCATGAAGATAGTGCCTGTTCCCTGTGGACAAGATTGAGAGAGAGCCAATAGACTGTTAAGAAAGCCTTAAAGTACCTGTTTGATTTCAATAATAAAGAACTTTGTTGAACCTTTAAGCAATCTAAAGACTCTGTTTTAAGGAAATCCAAGGGCCTTTAATCTGAGGCAGCCCCAGCATCCCGTTGGGCACACAGAATTTATGTCCTATCTACAGTCTGATGCACAGGCCCAGCGTGCGACAGCACAATTATTTATATTCCACTTTTTCTCTCCACAAAGGAGACTCCATGCAGCATCCCTAGCCAAGCTTGGAACTAAGTAACGGAAAATAACAAATTACTTCCTTTTTTCACGAATATATTACATTGTAATGAGAACTAAAGGAGGGATACTGTATTTCTTTTTAGTGTTGTCACTGTAACATTTTGCATCCCCTTTTGTAGATGCAGAGAACACGAAGGATGGAATATACAATTACACTGTTACTAATTACCACTTAAGAGAGGGATGCTGCCTTTATTTTTGTGGGTACTGTTATCCAGGCGGAGGCCAGAAGGTGGCGCTAGACAGCAAAGGATATTGCCCTTTTGACCGGGACGGAGGTGGAAGGAGTAAAGCAATTTCCCCCAGTTTTCCCATTATCCCTTCACCCACCCACCCAGATTGCCACTGTGGAAACTACCCTTGTTTATGAAATGGAAAGTGGGGAGGGGGAATAACCAGCCAAAATGGGCAAATTGTTTTCCTCCTTCAACCCCCCACCCCCCCATAAAATGGACTGTCCTTCTCTGTCTAGCGCCCACTTTTGGCCTCTGCCCAGATAATGGAACAGGACCTTTTTGTGTTGTGACAGTAACATTTTTCATCACTTTTAATGTTTTTTGTAGATACAAGGAAATTACATGGTATAGGGCTTGGGGGGTTGGACTAGGATCCTGGGAGAACCATGGAAACCCCCTGGAAGGCCTCGACTCAGGCTGCATCTATACTGAAAATGTAATGCCGTTTGACATCATGTTAACTAGCTTGGTAGAGTGTTTTGTTTTTGCCAAAAACAAGGTTACAACAACCTCTGTTATAGAACTCCAGTATGCTGATGACAACATCGTCTGTGCACATTCAGAAGAACACCTACAAGCCACTCCAAACACCTTTGCAGAAGCATACGAGAAGCTCAGCCTGTCATTGGACATCGAGAAAACCAAAGTGCTCTTCCAGTAGTCACCAACCAATCCCTCTCCAATGCCAGATACACAGCTTAATGGTGTAACATTAGAAAATGTTGATTGTTTCTACTACCTTGGCAGCCACCTCTCCACAAAAGTCAACATTGACACTGAAGTACAACACCACCAGAGCTCTGTGAGTGCAGCTTTTTTTCCTAATGAAGCAGAGAGTGTTTGAGGACCGGGACATCCGCAGGGATACCAAGGTGCTTGTTTATAAAGCTATTGTCCTCCCAACCCTGCTCTATGCCTGTGAGACGTGGACTGTCTACAGACGTCACATGCAACTCCTGGAACAATTCCATCAGCGCTGCCTCCGGAAAATCCTGCAAATCTCTTGGGAAGACAAGCGGGTAAACGTCAGCATGCTGGAAGAAGCAAAGACCACCAGCATTGTAGCGATGGTCCTCTGCCATCAACTCTGCTGGACCGGCCACGTTTTCCAGATGCATGACCACCATCTCCCAAAGCAATTGCTCTTCTCCGAACTCAAGAATGGAAAACGGAATGTGTGGACAGGAAAAGAGATTGAAAGATGGGCTCAAAGCCAACCTTAAAAACTCTGGCATAGACTCTGAGAACTGGGAAGCCCTGGCCCTTGAGTGCTACAGCTGGAGGTGAGCTGTGACCAGCAGTGCTGCAGAATTTGAAGAGGCACAAATGGAGGGTGAAAGAGGGAAACGTGCCAAGAGGAAGGTGCATCAAGCCAACCCCGACTGAGACCGCCTTCCACCTGGAAACCAATGGCCTCACTGCAGGAGAAGATGCAGGTCAAGAAGAGGGCTCCACAGTCACCTACGGACCCACCAGTACACTGATCTTGGAAGGCTATCCTACTCAGACAATGAGGAATCGCCTAAGTAAGAGTGCTTTGGAATAGGCAGGGTGGGTGGGTTGTGGTTTTACAAGGACTAACTCTGCCAAAGCCAGCCAAAATCTAGGCATAAGGTAAGGGTGGGGACATTCCTCCAGACAACCATGACACAGTGTGGAAGTTGCTCCAGTAGTAACAATTTGTGGTGCATTGATGCAAATCTTTAAAGACCCCCATCTCTTATATGTTTGGGTTGCTGTGTGTGTGCTTTCCAGGCTGTACGGCCATGTTCCAGAAGCATTCTCTCCTGATGTCAGGAGATAATGCTTCTGGAACATGGCCGTACAGCCCAGAAAACACACAGCAACCGAGTGATTCTGTCCATGAAAGCCTTTGACACTTTTATGTGTTTGTTTATTTGTTTATTTATTGTCCAAACACAAAAATGGTGCATGATCTGGAGAAAAACTCATTATTGACTATTGCCCTCTTCTGGATAAAGGCAGAACTGTTTTTATATGTTTTCTTATAATATTATGCTGAATGATTTAATTGTATTTTTTTTAAATGTATGGCATCAAATTCTGCCAATTCTGAGACGCTTTAGGGCTGAGCAAGGCGGGCTACAAATACCATAAGCAAATAAACATTTAAAGAGTCCACTTATAGAATCGTAGAATCCTAGAGTTGGAAGAGACCTCCTGGGCCATCATCCAGTCCAACCCCATTCTGCCAAGAAGCAGGAATATTGCATTCAAATCACCCCTGACAGATGGCCATCCAGCCTCTGCTTAAAAGCCTCCAAAGAAGGAGCCTCCACCACACTCCCTCCGGGGCAGAGAGTTCCACTGCTGAACAGCTCTCACAGTCAGGAAGTTCTTCCTCAGGTTCAGGTGGAATCTCCTCTCTTGCAGTTTGAAGCCATTGTTCCCTTGCGTCCTAGTCTCCAGGGAAGCAGAAAGGAAGCTTGCTCCCTCCTCCTCCTCCCTGTGGCTTCCTCTCACATATTTATACATGGCTCTTATCATATCCTCTCTCAGCCTTCTCTTCTTCAGGCTAAACATGCCCAGCTCCTTAAGCCACTCCTCATAGGGCTTGTTCTCCAGACCCTTGATCATTTTAGTCGCCCTCTTCCTCTGGACACATTCCAGCTTGTCAATATCTCTCTTGAATTGTGGTGCCCAGAATTGGACACAATATTCCAGGTGTGGTCTAACCAAAGCTAGAGATAGTAATTTATTTGTCAAGCTAATTAAACTTCAAAGCTTAGCTTATATTCCCATCTTGAAGATCTTGGAGCAAAAAAGGATCTTGGGCACAAACCAGATGTGACTTGGAATCTCTGTTTTCAGAGCACAGCTCACAGTATCCTTTCCTCAAAATGCTACAACACAAGGGAGGCGATTTGGATGGAGTCACAGACTGAGCGTGAGCGCTCCTCTTCTCCCCCCTCCCGCCCCCACCCCATTTGTTCTGCAATAGTGAAAGGCATCATCAACAGCAATCCCAAGGCAGAATATCTTTCTTCCTATATTGGCTGTATTTGTTATCAATGCTTCTGGAACATGGCCATATAGCCTGGAAAACTCACAGCGACCCAGTTCTTTCTCCCACCCTGGACATTCCACATTTACAAGATACTCCACTTAGGCAGAAAAAAATGAAATGCAAAGATGCAGAGAGCAGTAGGTGTGAAAAAGATCTTGGAGTCCTCATGGACAGCAAGTTAAACATGAGCCAACAATGTGATGCGGCAGCAAAAAAAAAAAAAAAGCCAATTGGATTTTGGCCTGCATCAAGAGGAGCCTAGTGTCTAGATCCAGGCAAGTCCTGCTCCCCATGCTCTATTCTGCCTTGGTCAGACCACACCTGGAATACTGTGTCCAATTTTGGACACCGCAATTGAAGGGAGATGTTGACAAGCCAGAGGAGGGTGACTCAAATGATCAAAGGTCTGGAGAACAAGCCCTATGAGGAGTGGCTTAAAGAGATGGGCATGTTTTGCCTGAAGAAGAGAAGGTAGAGAGGAGATATGATAGCCATGTATAAATATGTGAGAGGAAGCCACAGGGAGGAGGAGGAGGGAGCAAGCTTCCTTTCTGCTTCCCTGGAGACTAGGACGCAATGGAACAATGGCTTCAAACTACAAGAGAGGAGATTCCATCTGAACATGAGGAAGAACTTCCTGACTGTGAGAGCCGTTCAGCAGTGGAACTCTCTGCCCCAGAGGGAGTGTGGTGGAGGCTCCTTCTTTGGAGGCTTTTAAACAGAGGCTGGATGGCCATCTGCTGGGGGTGCTTTGACTGCAATATCTCTGCTTCTTGGCAGAATGGGGTTGGACTGGATGATGGCCCAGGAGGTCTCTTCCCACTCTAGGATTCTATGACTTGCCTAGTTTCCAACAGACCTCACAACCTTTGAGGATGTCTACCATAGATGTGGGTGAAACGTCAGGAGAGAATGCTTCTGGAACATGGCCATACAGCATGGAAAACTCAGAGCAACCCAACCTTTGATCACACTCTGGCGTGGGCTGCCCACACTATTCCAATTTTGATATGTGAAATGTTGAAGGTTGCAAGAGAAATGCTATGGGCAAAGCATGGTGAGAAAGGCTTCTCCTGCTGAATTTCTGCCCACCCGGCTGTTCTTAAAGGCACCATAGAGGCAACACACAATGAGGAATGCTGGAAGTCTCACCTGCCTGTGACTGGGCTTGACCTTTGCTGAGGTTGCTTTGTCTTCCAGCCTTAGAAGAACTGCCTAAGAAACGTCATTAGAACCATTGAGTGTAAGCCCATGCTTTCATGCTCCTTCTGCCTGGGAACGGGTTCCGACCTTGGGAGGGAGCCTCCCTTCAGGACCCGCTTGCCTTGTTGTTTGTCCTGCCTCCGCATTAATTTTATTCCCTTTGACGGCTGTTTTAGGCCGTTTCACTCTCGGCTGGAAGCATGATCAAGCCTGAAATGCAGGCTGTAAATAGCAGCCCGAGTTGCATAGTAAACGCTGATTTGACGTGCCCCATGTTTTATTAATGTTGCAATGTTTATTGTGTATTTTAAGTCTTCATTGATTTTTATTAAAATAGACACTTTTATTACAGGTACTAAATAAATTACCAGTCCCCCCCCCCCTCCTGCCGTGAGTACAGTTAATTTGGAAGCACTTGTAAAAACTAGAGCCAATTTTTTCTGCTTTAGTCAGCTTTTGTCCCAATGGGAGAGAAAACGGAAAAGGGGATCAACCTTGTGCCTGAAATCCCCGGTTTCATCAGACTTCGGGGGAGCCATCGAGAAGAAAAGGCATCCTTTACATCAAGTGATCTGTTTTCCTGCACCCTTGGGAGTGCCAAAACCAAGCAGTGGATGGATATCTGTTATGTCTGTGAAAAAACATAAACAGATTATGTTGAGCATATCTGTGAAAACGCAGTCGTGATTTCCCAATAATTCTAGAATAAACCAAAACCCTTCATTTCATTTAAGATTCCCTCTGTAGGGTCTCCAAATGTGTTTTTGTCTCACTGCAACCAGTTGATTTTAATCCCTTTATCCACCAGTCACAAAAAAACACCCTGCAACAAACATATATTGCATAATTTCTCCAAGTATGTTTTAAATATTACAACCATGCTCTCTCACTCTAGAACTCTGATACATACAAAACCATCTTGATTTTGGAAAATGTGAATCTCCATAACCTTTTGGAAAATGGGATTCATAGCCTTTTGGAAAATGTGAATCTCCATAACCTTTTGGAAAATGGGATTCATAGCCTTTTGGAAACTGTGAATCTCCATAACCTTTTGGAAAATGGGATTCATAGCCTTTTGGAAAATGTGAATCTCCATAACCTTTTGGAAAATGGGATTCAAACCCTTTTGGAAAATGTGAATCTCTATAACCTTTTGGAAAATGTGAATCTCTATAACCTTTTGGAAAATGGGATTCAAAACCTTTTGGAAAATGTGAATCTCCATAACCTTTTGGAAAATGGGATTCATAACCTTTTGAAAAATGTAGATCTCCATAACCTTTTGAAAAATGGAATTCAGAGCCTTTTGGAAAATGTGAATCTCCATAACCTTTTGGAAAATGGGATTCATAACCTTTTGGAAAATGTAGATCTCCATAATCTTTTGGAAAATGGGATTCAAACCCTTTTGTAAAATATGAATCTCCATAACCTTTTGGAAAATGGGATTCATAACCTTTTGGAAAATGTAGATCTCCATAACCTTTTGAAAAATGGGATTCAGAGCCTTTTGGAAAATGTGAATCTCCATAACCTTTTGGAAAATGTGAATCTCCATAACCTTTTGGAAAATGGGATTATAAACCTTTTGGGAAAACCAGGAATCTCTACAGGTTTTTGGAGATTAATTGGCATTCACACTATTTGGAATAATCATAATTCTTTTTAAAAGGCAGGACCTTGTTAGAAATCACAATCTTTTTGTAGTGGCATGGCTTTATCCTTGGCAGTTTAAAAACATGGTTCTTCAGTTTAACAACTGAGATACCTGTGTGCCATTACATGAATGCTTATGAATATCACTTGATCAGAGAGTTGACTTCTAACAAGGTCATGCTTTCCTTGACCAGTGGTTTTCAAAAGGTGGTCTCTATGGAGATTCACATTTGCCAAATGGGTGTGACATCATTTTTACCTTTTAAATAAGATTATGGTGTAGTTAATTCCAATAAGTTATAGAATTTCCAATAATAATGAATATATATAGAGAGAGAGAGGGAGGGAGGGAGAGAAATAAAAATGTTATGTTTGTTGTGGTATTAACATAACTCAAAAATCACTGGATGAATTGACACGAAATTTGGACACAATACACCTATCAGATCAATGAGTAACCATCACTCATTAAAAACACGGGAAAATACAGCAGAAGAGACTTAAAAAGCAAAAAAAAAAAAAACCCCAAAATACATTGCAATGCATGTGCTAAACCACATATGTAAACAAACATGCATATATACAGAAATATATACACACACATATATGCACACACAAAGCACATACACAGAAAGGAGGAAGGAAGGAAGGAAGGAAGGAAGGAAGGAAGGAAGGAAGGAAGGAAGGAAGGAAGGAAGGAAGGAAGGAAGGTGAGAAGGAGGGAGATAAAAAGGAAAAGAAGGAAAGAAAGAAAGGTAGAGAAGGAAGGAAGGAGAGAAGGAAATAAAAAAAGTGAAAGGGGGAAAGAAGGAGAGAAGGAACGAAAGAAAGAGGGAGGGAGGGAGGGAGGAAAGAGGCGAAGAAGGGTGGAACCAAAGAGCAAAGGGAGCGAGAAAAGAAACAGGTAGAGAAGGAAGAAAGAGGAAGGGAAAGAAAAGGAGCCTTTTTATGTTGGCCCCATGAATTTCACCTGGTTTTCTTAGCCAAGGAATACTCAGACTTGGTTTTCCGGTCTCTTGCTCTGAAATATAGCCTACAGCACCTGGTATTCATTAGTGGTCTCCCATCCAAGTATTAACCAGGGATGACCCTGCTTAGCTTCCATGATTTCATTCAAGTTAAGGGCGGCCTGGTACAGAAGTAAATCTTAAGGCCAAATTAGGTATTTTAGATATCAAATCCTTCACATCTGCGGGGAATTTGACAATTGCAAGTATATTAAGGATACACTCCAGAATTTCTGCCCATTTTCCACAGAATTTCTTCGGTTGTGAGCACTATTTATTTTAATTATGCAGACTTCCTTAACAGAGACTTTCCTGTTAAATTGTTCACAATGGGCAACACAAAGAATTTGTCCTTTTGCATCTTTTATTGTCTCAAAGTTCTTTTCACAATACGTTCTTTCCTTATGCTAACTCCACCAATAATTCCTTCTGTAGGAATTCTCCTTGACTCTGACGTGAAAAATGATAAGCATCTGGTTAAATATATATCAGGAGGAACCACACTGTGATACCTGCATGATAAGGAAACTTGATTTTCTGATTCCTTTTAAATTTACACAGAGCTTGAAAAGTTGTCTTTAAGAAGAAATGTAATATCCATTAGCTAAGTAGGTGGCTGCTATTATTAATAATCATATAAAGTTATGTATTGTAAATATATCTTGGGAATGTACTACTTTTGAGTGACTTTTAAATGCATAAATTCAAATGTTGGACTACAGGTATACTCACTGCTCTTAACAAAGGAGGTGTCTTCCTGGACTTTACCTCTTTCATAGAAATTTTAATACTAAAAACAATATGGAATGAATAGAGATAGATTCTCACACCACAAAAAAAGAGAAATCTTCAAACATGTTTTGGCAGACTTTAAAAACACCCAAAATGCTCACAAAAATCTACCCAAGGAAATTTATGAATAACCAGAAAATACCTGTTTCGGAAAAGTAGCAAAACTAGCAGCAATTGTTTATGTATTATTTACTGCTTGTGTATATGTGTGTGTGTGTGTGTATGTATATTGTTGCCTAAATTGCCAGTTCAGGATCATCTCATTCCCTCGTCAGAACCTGAGGGTGCATCTAGAGACCTAAGAAAGATATTGTTAATTGATGATCTAAGGAAAACGTTATTAAGGGAAGACTTAAGGAAAATGTTGCTAAGAGAAGACCTAAGAAAGATGTTGTTAAGAGAAGACCTAAAAAAGATGTTTCTAAGAGAAGACCTAAGGAAGATAATATTAAGAGAAGGCCTAAGGAAGATGTTAAAACTAGACCTAAGGAATATGTTGTTGAGTGAAGACCTAAAGAAGATGTTGTTAAGTGAAGACTTGCTGAAGACATTCTTAAATGCAGATTTAAGGAATATGTTATTAAGTGATGACCTAACCAAGATGTGTACCTTGACACCAAAGGACAGTCATGGTGATGCCATTATGTTGTTGAGTGAAGACCTAAAGAATAGGTTTAATGAAGACCTAAGAATATGTTGTTAAGAGAAGACTAAGGAAGATGTTGAGAGAAGACCTAAGGAAGATGCTGTTAAGTGTAGACCTAAGGAAGATGCTGTTAAGAGAAGGCCTAAGGAAGATCTTGCTTAGAGAAGACCTAAGGAAGATGGTGCTAAGAGAAGACCTAAGGAAGATGTTGCTTAGAGAAGGCCTAAGGAAGATGCTGTTAAGAGAAGACTTAAGGAAGATGCTGTTAAGAGAAGACCTAAGGAAGATGTTGTTAAGTGAAGACCTGCTGAAGATATTCTTAAATGAAGATCTGAGGAAGATGTTGTTAAATGATGACCTAACCAAGATATGTACCTTGACACTGAAGGACAGCTCATGGCGATGCCATTAGTTACCAGCCAGAATTGCTTGCAGCGTATCATTCAAACACATGCATCAAGAGAACATATTTTCCTTTTAGGAAATTAATACTGAAATCCCAGCAAAAGGCTGTATTCCCAGATCAAGAGGATTATTCCTTCTCACATACATGAACAGACAGGCTAAGGAGCATTTGATCCAGCCTCCGTGCTTCTAGCCAGAAGAGAGTGGAGGACACAGTGAACCCTCACATCACAAGGAATGGGATAGAAGATGCAGCTAACTACTTACATACTCCTAGAAAATCTTTCCAGATTTCAGCAACAAATACATTGAAATGTAAAACTGTAGCAAGGTGCTATTGGATTAGCTGGAGATTTGCACAGAGCCCTTTCTTGTTGTCTGGAGTTGAGTATGTCAGAAGTGGACAATTTATACCTTTGTTTCCTAGTTGGAGATGACCCATGACAACTGGAGACTTGAACAGATTTGGCAATCCTATTGCTGCTCTATATTACACCCAAAGACAACATGTTACAGACAATATTATGTATATCCAAACTCTAAACCTGTGCATGCCGTATGATGTATTTATTATTTTATTATTTACAGTATTTATATTACAACCTTCTCGCCCCGCAGGGGACTCAGGGTGGATTACAATGTACATATACATGACAAGCATTAAATGTCATAGACACACAACATACATAGACAGACACTCAGAGGCTATTTAACATTCCCGCTTTTTCATGAGGGTATTCTGGCCACCAGGGGAGCTGTTGCTTCACTGTCCATTTGTGACACTGATGAAGTACTTCCTCATTCTTTGCATGCTTGTTGGAGATTTTTATGGCAAGGTAAATTAGCCTCCCCGCATAAGCGGTACCTAAATTTCCTACTTGACAGATGCAACTGTCTTTCGGGCTGCAAAGGTCGACAGCAAGCTACACAAAATGGTCAGAAGCTCACTTTGATCCTTTTGGTCAGTAGTGATCTCAATGTAGCTGACTCCCAGCCAGCTGCACCACAATCCTGGTGTTTTTATATTTATATTTATATAGACTTTTTATATAGACTAGCTGTTAATGTAAATGTTGTAAATGTTGACGAGCATAAAGAAATATTGTGTGCTTAAAAGCACACCATGAAATGCATTAAGTCTAGTAAGTGCGTAAGCCCCTCTACTTTGGAGAGGGCCAACATGGGTGGTTGTGTTTTCTGGACAATTGAAATTCCAATATACAGATTTGTGGCTAAAGTGGGAAATGCCCGACCATTCTTTTGTCAATGGCATTGCAGATGGTGTATGTAAGATCCACCTAACATACTGCATGCTGTAATTCCGTTACTCCCATTCATTTGCTATTTGAAAATAGAAGGAAAAAGTCTGCTGTTAATGGCTGCAGAGCCAGCGGTGAAAACCTTAAACCATTCTCTTTCCAAATAAGTTAATCCAGTGCTCCTCGTCACTGGAGTCATCACAGAAAGATTTATAGGACTCCGCACAAGGTTGGAGGGGAGTGTTGTGCTGGTATCCTGTTGTCCTTGTGAAGTTATTTCTGGAAAGCCAATTTCAGGGCTCCTTAAGATTAGAAGGAGCAGACAAAGACGGAGAGAGAAATCAAACCTGCCCTTCCCGAGTGGCCGGCTGATTGAAAAGTTTTCTTACTCTGGGGTTCTTGGCCACCTTTCCCCAGCAAGTGGCTTGTATATAGTTTGGTGACAAATAGAAATTCAGCAAGCAAAGTCTTTCCATCACAACATCATGTTGGGGAAATAGTTACTGTTTGAACCTTTGATTGCCATGCTGTTGTTTTATTACTATTTCTGATTTTATTTACTGTGTTTATATCCTGCCTTTCTTGACCCCAAAGAGGACTCTAAGAGGCACTGGCCACTTAATGTGCACCAAAGTAATTTCAAACGCATGGTGTTCAAATGATGCACCGTGTGAATATATGCAGGAATGCACTTTAGAGGCCGCATCTTCCCCTACGAACCATCACATACTTTAAGATCATCTGGGGAGGCTCTGCTCTTGCTTCCGCCAATGTCTCAAGTGCGGCTGGTGGGAACGAGGGAGAGGGCCTTCTCAGTGGTGGCCCCTCAGTGTTGCAACCCAGAGCAGGAAACAAGACCCTAAGATAACAATCCACCACACTTGACTGTGGGAAAAAACAATCCCTTTTTATTGATGAAAAATGGTTACAAAATAGAGGAAAATGCAAAGTCAAAAAGCCACAGTAAAATTCAGCAGTCCGCAATATCCATGAATTAGATCAAAAACCAAAAGCAACACTGTAAAATCCTGGAACCTGTTAGCAATCCACTAGAAGCCTCTTGGGATGTAGGCCACGGGAGACGGGAAATCTGCCAAGGTAATGCCTCAGTCTAAACGATGCCTGATCTAACGAGTCAACCCGGCGGGAGGCACTTAAAGCCGAGGAAACTGTTTCATGACACGCCTCCAGGCTTTGAAGCCTTTGTTTCTTTTTCTCTTAATCTGGTTGACCTTCGCAGACTCTGCGATTCACTCCTGTTTTTCCAAATCTGTCCTCTTCTATCCTCATTAAGGATCCCAGGTGTTAGCTTATCTGGAGAGCTATCACCGCTTGGCTCTGAAACATTCTCATCAGAATGTGTAGTTTCACTTTCCAAGCCTTCCAAGCCTGCAGGAGTTTCTTCTACACTGACCTCAGAATCAACATTTTCATTAGCATCAGGGAAAAATACATCTTCAGTAGCATCAGGAAATACAATCAGAGAATCAGGTTCAGGTTCAGACCCAGGCTGAACCCCAACACTCAGCTCTGCAACTCTCTACCTAAGGAGATTGGTACCTACCCTATCCATTTTCCAGAAGGACTAAAAAACCTGGATGTTCCATTGTGCATTTGAGTAAGCAGCTCACTAGAGAATTGGATCAATCTCGCCATAGCTCTTTGCACTTTAGTTGGCCCTCCCACCTGTAATCCTGGTACTGTAAATGCCTAAGGACGTTACCTCCCAGCTGTGACCTTAATTGAATTTGAAGTGAATCTTGCACTTTCCTTTGGCTCTATCTAGGAACAATTGTACATCAGCCATGATACTGTTTTTAAAATCTGTACTGTGATTGTAATGATTTTCCAATGTTTGTTGTCGATTTTATTTTGTTCTTATTTTATTTTATTGTGTGTGTTTTGATCTGTATTTTCGGGCTTGTCCCTTGTAAGCTGCCCCGAGTCCCTTCAGGGAGATAGTGGAGGGGTATACAAATTAAATTATTATTATTATTATTATTATTATTATTATTATTATTATTATTATAGCTATGGAAAACGGCAGGATACTGCAAAATAGATCCCATAATGTGTGACAGCATCCACAGGTGTAAACCTCATTACATGGCCAAACCAATGAAGGCATCATAGGCATGGGCACTCTGGCAATTTGCACATGCAGATGTGGAAGTTCAGAAAAATAAACCTCTAAATCAGTTGTTGTAGGTTTTCTGGGCTATATGGCCACGCTCTAGAAGCATTCTCTCCTGACGTTTCGCCTGCGTCTATGGCAAGCATCCTCAGAGGACCTCACAACCTCTGAGGATGCTTGCCATAGACGCAGGCGAAATGTCAGGAGAGAATGCTTCTAGAACATGGACATATAGCCTGAAAAACCTACAACAACCCAGTGATTCCAGCCATGAAAGCCTTCGACAATACAACCTCTAAGTCCTCCATAGTCGTGGAACATGTGGATCCTTGAACTGGGGTAGAGCCAAACTCTCTGGTGCATGTAGTCCAGTGGTTCCCAACCTTTTTATTTACCAGGTACCACTTTGACCAGGGATCAGTCTCCAACATTAGCACCAAAAGGGTTTTTGATCAACTTTAGATTTGGTTTGGCTATTTGGGATGCTGATTCAGAAAACCGCATTGGATAGGCAACATCAGCTCTAGTTTCTGGTAGAGACCATATGCCATCCAGTAGTCGCCGTCTGCTCACCCACAGAAAACCATATTTAAGAAGCCTCAGCACTATAAGAGGGGTTTTCAAGACCAGTCACTCTTGTTGCAATAGTGTAGTAATGGTGAGGCCACAGACCAGATTTTAGTTCTTGCGGACCACTGGTGGTCCATGAACCACAAGTTGGGAGCCACTGATATAGTCACTCTATGGGCCTTGATCTGGTTTCTATGCTTTACATGGGATCAGCTGCACACATTTGCATTCCTTCTGATTGTGCCACTTTTGCCTCACCTTACTTAGAATCCTAGAGTTGGAGGAGACCCCAAGGGCCATGCAGGACACACACAAAAAAGCATTCCAGACAGATGGCCATGCAACCTCTGTTTAAAAACACTTTAAGAAAAGTCACTCTTGATGGTTCCCAAAACCAACCTAGGCTTGGGGTTGTCCTTTGGTTCCCCCTTCAATGTTGGTGGAGCTCTTGTGGCTGGCCTGGGAGCTTCCATTTTGGCAGAACACAAAGCAAGCAGGTGCGGCATCCGTCTGATAAGTTGCCATTTTAATGATTCACACTGTTCTAGTACAACGTAATGTTGCTACAAGAAAATTAAAATGGTCCCTAGGTGCTCACTACAGCAAATGGGGAGATTAGAGCAAGTGTTGGCAGGTATGGAAACTGGCAATCCCTAAAGATGCCACGTGCTGATCCTTGGCCTGTTAACTGGCATTACAGTTTCCCCTTTTAAAGCACTCTATGTGTTTATTCTTAATATTCATGATGCTGTTCAGTCCAACTTCAGAACCGTTTACATCCAAACAGAACACAGTGTGAATGCAAAATAGAAGTTGAGAACAGTAATAAGACTACTAGGATGCATATAGACTTAGGCAGAGACTTCATTCAGGTGGTTCAGGTAACTGTGTTTAGTTTAACTCAAAGTGACCCCTCCCTGGAGAATGAGACATTAATATTTCATAGGCCTTCGACACAAGGTTTCACATCCTTAGAATCACACATCGGTTTCTCAAGCTACACAACTCCTGAGATCAGAAGCAATAAAAATATTTTCACCCGAGGCAAACTTACAGCGATTTCCTTTCCTTTCCTTTCAAGAACCAACGCATTCTGCATTCTGCCTCCAGCCACTTTTCAATGGCTTGGCATTCAATGCAGATTTGATTAATCTAATCCAACAGATCAACTACATAATGCAAAAGTATTTGTGGTATTAGTGGAGCAGGCCAAAAAAAAAAAAACCATAGAGAATTATATCTGCTTTTAATATATTTTCCTTTTCTTCGTCTTTCCTTCCAGGTACTTCCATGATATTCACACACCGCCCTAAGGTTAGTGGGAAGAGACAAGAGCAACACGTGTACTCATATTTGTCTTCGTGTGGTGCTAATATGAGGCATGCGTATGTGCCTTCAGGGCAACCTATGGCAACACTAAGAATTTCACAAGGTAAGGAATTTTGGGAAATGGAAATCTCCATTACCTTTTGGAGATTTTATGATCTTTGGAAAAGCATGATCTTGTTAAAAGGCATAACTTTTTTGGGAAAATGGCATTCGCCAGCATTCATGCAAGGCAACTAGGTCAGCTGTTAAGCCGATGTACTTAGATATGTCTTTGAACTGTTAGGGACAAAGATATGCCAATACACAAACATATATAAATTCAACAGAGTTTCACGATTGTTCTTTTTAGTTGCCCAAAAACATCTACTCTCCCTTAAAGTATATTTGCCTTTAAATCATGCTCTCAAGAAGTAAAAATAAGTTGACTTCTTTAAAAGTAACATAGTTGGTTTACTCACAAATTTATGTATTCAGCATACAGGTAGTTTGTTTGTTTGTTTGTTTATAGCATTTGTATCCCATCCTTCTCAACCTCCAAAGGGGACTCAGGGCAGCGAGTTTGCTTCTCAATCCAGTTATTTATTCATTCGTTCATTTACTTCATTTTTAACCTGCCTTTCTCACCTCGCAGGCGGCTTACAAGCTCTGGCAAAAAGTCAATGCTACATGAACATAACAGTAAAGCACACCCCATCAAATGATAAAACAGTTAAAACATTAACTTTTTTCTTATTTTTTCTTCTTCACCTTTTCTCTTCCTTCTTTCTTTTTTTCCCCCTCCTATTTTCTTTCCTCTTTTAGAACACAGTTTACAGCTGGATGGATTTGTATAAGTATGGCTTTAATAAAAATTATTGGAAAAAAAGAAATTAAAACACATAGAACAATAAACAAATCAAAAGCATATAAACATATAAAGTGCCAAGTCTTGGTTTAATGCAATCCATAATCATTATCCAAAACCCATAATCAATTACAAGTAGATTTGAAGTAGTGTCTCTGTGTAGGTAACACTGGGCATCTTTCTTGTAATCAATAGTCCATAGTCCCAAGCATCTCTCCGTTCTGAGAGTCTAACAGAGTCTCTGTCGAGTCTGAAAGTCCAGCGGAGTCGAATGGCTTCTGTATAGCATACTTCTCTACTGAAGTCTAAACTGGACCAAACTTGGCACACATACTCAATACGCCCAAAATTTGAACACTGGTGGAGTTTGGGGAAAATAGACCCTGACATTCGGGGATGCAGTTGTGTGATTTATAGTTCACCAGGCACCAAAGAGCATTGTGAGCTCCAACAACAATAGAATTGAAGCAAACTTGGCATACAGGACTTCCATGGTCAACAGAAAATACTGGAGGGGTTTGGGGAGGCATGTACAACAGATTGGATGTGCAGTACCTTGAATCCCTTCCGTTTTTGAAGAAGCCTCCTTGCAGCCCTGAGAGGGGTCCAGGCACAGCTGCCTGGAGAGAGCAGGGAGAAGAGGCCTCTCTCTGGCCCTCCATGCTTGTCTTTTTATTTATGTATTTATTTATTTATTATTTATTTTGGTTACTTCTACCCCGCCCTTCTCACCCCAGAGGGGACTCAGGGCGGCTTACAAAGGCACAATTCAATGCCGGCATCAACATAACAATAGAATAAAGGCAATATAGCAGCAATTAAACAATTAACAATCAGTTTCTGCATTGCAACAATAAAACCAATAAAACCAATTTCACCTAATTAACGCTCAGCGTTCGCCATCTCATAGTCCAAATTCCAGTTCCACTTTGTCAGTCCTGTCAGTCCTAGTTGTCTGATTGTCCTTTTCTAGTTGTCTGATTGTCTTTCTCCTACACGTGTGGCGGGGCCTCCCGGCTCCACGCGGCTGCCTTCCCTTCCTGGCTGGAGGATCCAAGAAGAACGAGTGGGGAAGGAGGCCATGGGAGCAGGCACAAATGGGCTTCGCACAATGCGAGCTCTCGGCTGGGCCACAGCACTGGGGGCGGGGCCTAACGAGGCGGCCCCTCCGAAATGGCTAAATGACCCCCCTGGGGGTCGCGGCCCCCAGGTTGAGAACCGCTGCTCTAAGCATTCCTACTGAAGTTTCCTATTGGCATCTGAAAGCAAACTGTTCCTAAAATGGAGTCTGAGTCCTAAACAAACCCAGACTTGATCACATGGTCTGCAGCCCTGCCCACAACAAAAAGTTAAAGAAAAACTGAAAACCAAAATACACATATACAATATAGTAAGCAGTTATATACATAACAGATAGCTAGCGGAGGCTTGAAGAAGGTTGCTATTTCCAACAAGAAATTCCTAGAAGTGGCTTTGCCAGTTCCTCAAAAATCTAACCGACAGCATTGGCAAGGTTTGAGCTACATGTTCATGGCGGTCGCTATAATCTGCAATGTCCTGTTTGTGGAGGCGGGAGCCTGTCGGTGTAAGCAAAGACTTCCGCTACATACACACATTTTCACATGTATTATGTGTATCAATATGAAATGTATCTACGTTGTGTGAAATGTGCAATTGCAGAACATGTGGATATGCATCGAAATGCAACCCGAAGAACATCCCCAAGGTAAAGCTATATTTGCAATATTAAGTCTCATTGATTAAGAATCAAAGGAACACTGGGTTGAAACCAAAGATGTTGTCAGAGAGGAATCCATGAAGACAGAATATATAGACCAAAAGAAAGAGACTCCTTAATGCAAAACAGAGGAAACCCTTTTAGCAGTTAGGGAATCTCTGGGTTCTCCAATGCAACAATATAGTATACTGTAACCAGAAGTGAGGTAATTCAATGGTGTTCAATGGAATCCATACTCTCATATGACTAACTGCAGTTTGGTAAGGTATGAATTCCCCATAGACAAGTGAAGGTAAAGGTTTTCCCCTGACATTAAGTCCCATCATGTCTGACTCTGGGGATGATGGTCATCTCCATTTCTAAGCTGAAGAGCCAGCATTATCCCTAGACACCTCCAAGGTCATGTGGCCGGCATGACTGCATGGAGTGCCGTTACCTTCCCGCCGGAGTGGTACCTATTAATCTACTCACATTTGCATGTTTTCGAACTGCTAGGTTCTGGCCCAACTTACCTGTCTGAACACATCTCCCCTTATGAATCCTCCGAGACTTTAAGATCGTCTGGGGAGGCCCTGCTCCTGATCCCGCCTTCGTCACAAGTATGTCTGGCGGGGACGAGAGACAGAGCCTTCTCAGCGGTGGCCCCTCAACTATGGAATGCTCTCCCTAGGGATATTAGATCAGATTAGATTTTGGCTGATGAGATAGGATTGTTGTTGTTGTTGTTCTGTGCTTTCAAGTAATTTTTATACTTAGGTTGACCCTGAGCGAGGGCCGGGTAAATGACCTTGGAGGGCCGAATTTGGCCCACGGGCCATAGTTTGAGGAAATCCTGGGATAATGCTTTTAACTAGGATTTTTATTGATATTGATTGTTTTATCTGGTTTTATATTTAAATTAACTGTTTTAATTATATTTTATGTCTTTAATGTTGACTGTAAACCGCCCTGAGTCGCCAGCGGGCTGAGAGGGGCGGTATATAAGTATAGTAAATAAATAAATAATGAATCGATTGGCAGGAGCTGGGGCTAACAGCAGGAGCTCACCCCGCTCCCAAGATTCGAACTGCTGACCTTCCAGTCAGCAAGTTCAGCAGCTCAGCGGTTTAACGCACTGCACCACAAGGGGTTCCAAATAGATAAGAAGAGCTTAATGGGGGGGCGGGGTGGGTTAATTGAGATTTGGAAAATCTGGCCAAAATGCAGGCACAATGAGACAATAAACAGCTCCCTTGAGCAAGGAGTTTTTCCAGAGGGTTCAAAAGAGGCGGTGGTCTCTCTCTCCCCTGCTGAAGAAACCAGATTTAGATCCCTCGGTTCCCTCCAGTTCCCTCCCAGTTTCGAATCTCTTGTTCCTGGGCAAGGTGATGGAGAGGGCAGCAGCGGAGCAGTTGCAGCAGTTCTTAGACGACACAGCCGGACGAGATCCCTTCCAGTCCGGCTTCCATGCGGGGCATGGGGCAGAGACTGTGCTGGTCTCCATCACGGATCACCTTCGATGCCAGCTTGACCAGGGCGGGTCAGCGCTGCTTGTGCTATTGGATCTCAGAGCAGCATTGGACACAGTCGACCACCATCTCTTGACCCACCGCCTTGCTGTTGCTGGAATCAGGGGGAGAGCTTTCAACTGGTTCCCCACCTTCCTTCACAACCGTGGACAGCGAGTGGAGAGGGGAGGCCTGGTCTCTGGTCTCTTCCAACTCTGTTATCCTATGATTCCAATATTATCCTCCTAGTCACTTTAGCCATCAACTTCTGGTCGATAAACATCCCATTTTATCATACAGTCTTTCACTTGCTCATCTTCCAACTGAAAGGTAAATATATATATATATATTTTACCAATATTACCAATTATCTGTTCACAATATGTGCGTAACCGACCCTTTTGGATTAGTGAGAGAGTGCTTCATGTTAAACTCTTCTACACCAATTATGTAACTTCCAATAAAGAACACCCGAGGCGCCATCATGCATTCTGCCATACGTAGCTTCATAGAATGCAGTTCAAAGCAGTTAAACTATATTCTATAGTATTGCAGATGGGGCCTGGTTGCAAGGGTTGCCTAAACTGTTGTTGACATGGAGGCAGCCTCAGCTGATCACAAACACTCTGATGCCATGAATGATGATGATGATGATGTCACTATCGGGATGACCTTCAGGTCTGAGCAGAGGTGGCAGCTGGGAGGGAGAGAGGCTGGCCACTTGCCAGGCATCCAACTCCTGTCCAGTTGTTTCTTTGGGTCTGTTACAGATGTGGTTATATGCGGCTTGACTACGCTACATAGAAAACCCAAATGTACCTTGAATTCAACATAGAGTTTATCTGCTATGCACATGTATTTTTGGTGAGTATTCTAGGTTTTCCCGGTTGAATATTATTTTGCCCCATTTAGGCAAAGTCTGGGGATGCTCCTTCTTCCCTATGGCATGGGAGTCTCATTCTGACATTAGCAGACTCGATTGGTGACAGACAGGCAGTCGCGCAGAGCTCCATGGCCCCCAAGAAATGGTGGTGGTGGTGGTGGTGACTCAAAGGATGATGATGTCCCACTGTGGCCAAATTGGAAAAATGACATTTCCTTTGTGACGTTTCTGATCCGTTCCTGGTTAATTGACCCGCGATTGGGGAAAGAAGGAACTTTTCCCAAAGTTTTTAGTGCTGTATATTTTAGTACAGTGGAAACATTTGGCATCTTTTACATTAATTGTTATTTAAAAGAACAGAAATACAAACATGCAAGCAAGCAGAATCAAGACTCTGCAAAGGAAGAGGAAGAGACAGAAATGTTTTTCTATATGCAAAACTAAATGACAGCCAGGAACAGAACTCTAAGGCGATCATGCTAATCGATGCAACCCACACTGCTCAGAAGTCCCATAGAATGACCCTGGGAGACGGAGCCCCCAGCCAGTGGCGCAAAGGGTGAAACCCTCGTGTCACCAGCAGGACTGCTCTTTGGGAACCAGACGCCTTGTGCCGTGGACTCAAGCCCTTTCTTTCTTTCTTTCTTTCTTTCTTTCTTTCTTTCTTTCTTTCTTTTTTCAGGAGCACAGCTTGGACTACAAGCCCCACAAGCCTCACCAAGGGTGAGGCCAAGCTTTCAGGCAAAGCTCCAGACACATCAAAACCCACCCCGCCTCCCATGGGACAAGTATGTATGGATAAGTTGTACCACGAAGATCTGCATCATGAAGAAATGCTCACACGTATGGCTGAGAAAGACCCAGGCCTGTTTGGTTGCCAACGATGCAAGGAGAAGGATGCTGCAAGTGGCTTCCAACTAACACCAGAGCTCTTGGGTTGCCCCGTTCCTCCTCCTCAGGTGAGTCCAAGGCAGCACAGGACAAAGTTTGTTCTAGAAGTCTTGGGTAGTCTTTGCATTTCCTTCTCTGGTTCATTAAAGCAGTTTGAACTGGTCTGGCTGGCTTCCCGGCATGGGGTCTCCACTCCTCTTCCCTGCTGGACTTCTGATCTGGGAAGGGAGCCAGGTGGGGGGCAACAGGCATCCTCATATTTTAGATCTGGGCCCAAAATTGGGTCCTTCACCAAGCTGGTGAAGCTGCCTTGTGTCATGGGATGTCCTTCTTCTCATTCTCCTCAGGTGAAAAGCCTCACAAGTGTTGGGATATGGCAAAGATTTCAGCCAGGGTTTCAGCCGGATCAAGCCCAGTCGGAAACATACTCTGTGCCAAAGACTTGGAGAGAAAGGCGAATCTGCGGAGACAACAGGAGACAACAGCACCAGGAGTGAGAGCCAGGTGGAATCCGAGGAAAGCAAGAGAACCACGACTACGCCAAGGCGGCGTTTGGCCTTCTTCTTCTTCTTCCTGATGGGTTGCCCAATGCCCAATGTTCCTCTCCTCAACTGCCTGGATGTTGGATCCACTTCTGGCTAGATTTGAACTCAACAGGAAATCACAGCATTGACCAGTCGTGAACAGAACTGAGCCCAAAACATCTTGAAAGGAGAGTAGAAGGCCATGGTTGAAGGAAGACAGGCTGAACCGTCCTCTTTTTTTCTGCTTTTTAATTCTTCCCACCAGTTTGAAATCCCAAAGACTTGAGATGTGTGTTCAGTTGTGGCAAAAGTCTGACTGTTCAATCCCCCCCTCCCATCCTTTCCCCTCCCCCCTCCCTCCCCTCCCCTCCCCCTCCCCTTCTCCCTCCCCCCTCCCCTTCCCCCTCCCTCCCCTCCCCTCCCCTCCCTCCCCTCCCCTCCCCCTCCCTCCCTCCCCCTCCCTCCCTCCCCTCCCCTTCCTTCTCCCCTCCCCACACCTCACACACCACACACATCACACAGAACACTTCATCACACAGAACACACACATCAGGTCATACATAATACACACGCCTCATACAAACCACACACATCACACATCACACATCACACACCACACACATGTCACACAACATGCATTATTCCTGCTTCTTGGCGGAATGGGGTTGGACTGGATGGCCCATGAGGCCTCTTCCAACTCTTTGATTCTAGGATTCTATGAACATGCCCATTTCATATCACCCATTTCATATCATATGCATCACACAGAATACGAACATCGCACAGAACACATACCACACACAGTTCATACACCACAGAAATTGTGCACATTATACTCCACACACATTGCCCTTCTCATATCACCCATCTCAGATCACTCCTCCCTTTTTCTTTTTATATTTTGCTTTTTTTCTGGTTTTTTCCCTCTCTTTTACCTTTTTCTTCTCACACACTATACACATCTCACATACCTCACATTCTCACTCATCTGCCTCCTTTCCCCTCTTTCTGCCTCTTCTCCCTCCTTTCCTCTCTCTCCTCTCCCTCTTCCCTTTGCCCTTCTCTGTTCACTTTTTCTTTCCTCCTTCTCCTTTGGCCTTCTCCTTTCTTTTCTCAGGCCCCTCTCACGCCTCAGTCTACCTCTTCTTCACCTCAGTTTCATACTTTGATCCAATTCTCACCTAGGTCGTAAGAGTTGGTAGATTTCACTTTCTTGCTCCAAATTCTTTTCCCAATCAGTCATTCATGTAGTGTGTCCAATATTTGCTGCTCACTTTGTGAAGCAATCTTTAATTTCTTCCTTTTCAGATGACCATGTTAGAAGGGCTTTATATATTTTAGTCATCACTTTTGTCTGTGATACCATTATCTTGTCCCATAGTTTTCCTCCTTCTTCAAATCCTAATTTCTTGTCCTTGTTGAAGGCCTCCTTCAGCTGTCTGTATTGGAACCAGGAGAGATTTCCATAGAGTTTTCTGATTTCTTCCTGGGTCTTTAGTATAACTATTCTTTGGGTTCACTGTCTCTCTTTGTATCTGAGCCACCTTTCCCACCCTAGATCTCTCCTCTGTACCGCTTCCACGGCGGGTATTCAGAGGTTTTTCAAAAACTGAAATCTGCTTTTCTACTTTCCCCAAATTCTTATCAAGGAGGATCTTACAACGCTTCTTGCTTATTCTATACCGATTTTATGGCATTTGTGAAGTAGTGCCCCATATCGAATTCTTGCATGAGTTAGATGAAGGACTTCCAATTTATGTTGTTGAAGGCCTTCTCCGCGTCTAGCGCTACGAACGCACATTCTTTATCGTTCTTCTTTTCAGAATGACGTTTGTCGTGGTTCTGACGTTATCATTCATTCTTCGTTACGGGAGGAAGCCCCATTGTTCTTCCTTTATCCATTAGAAAGTGCTTTAGTCTTTCTACCAAGATATTAGCAAATAATGTATCATCAATATTCAATACTGAAATTGAGCGGTAGGTTTCTTTACATCCATCTTCTCTTTTGTTTTCTCTTTCTGTTTCTCTTTTCTCTTTCTCTTTTTCCGTATCCTTTGCTTTCTATTTTTCTTTTTCTCTTTCCTTTCTTTCTTTCTTTCTTTCCTTCTGTTTCTCCTTTCCCCACCCTTCCCCTTCCCCTCCCCTCCCCTCCCCTCCCCTCCCTTCCCCTCCCCTCCCTTCCCCTCCCCTTCCGGTTCCCCCTCCCCTCCCCCCCTTCCCCTTCCCCTTCCCCTTCCCTTTTCCTGCCACTCTTCAGCTGCCTACTTGCAGAATTCAAGTTATCGATTCTTCTTCGAAGAAATTGAAGAGCAGCTGAAAAGGAAGAGACTAAAACAAAGAAATAAACTGAGTATTTTGCTATTAAGAACTGATGTTGTGTGATGTTGTGTCAAAATGGGAGCAACCCGTGCGCAGAAACAGACCTTCCTTCTGAAATGGTGGTTGGTGCTTGAAGTGTGGAGGGATGGGTATGTCGTTTTTGTGACTTCTGTTGGGGAATTCATTTCCTTTTATTGTACAATGTACAGTGACAATAACGTTATTCTATCATTCTAAAGACTTTAAGGTTTCTATGGACCATTAAGTGCTACCTTATTGGCCCATTAAGTGAGAGGTAGCCAACGTTCTTCTGATACTCTGGTGTCTCTATGTGGGGGATTGGCTCTGAAATGTCCCTGTTTCTGGAATGACTGAGGACTTTGTGTCTATGGAAAGAACAGTAGGACACCCGTGTGATAAATCACTAAGGCCACCCAGCCCAAGCCCTTTCGGCTAGGAAGGAAGACCAGGGAAAGCCCTCCCAGAAGACGGCCATCCGGCCTGTTGAAGTAGCTCCAGGGAATGAGATGCCAGAGACCCCCAAAGGGAATTGGGTCCAGCCCCCTCCAGCCAGCAGAGAAACTTACTCCCTACAGAAGTGGAAAGCTGGTCTTGTTCCAGTGGAGATGATACTATTATCACGTTTATAACTTGCACAAAGTGGAGATTGATTTGAGTTAAATAACACTAACATGGATCCTATTTTTCAAATTAATTGGCGTAATTTGGCACAAATAACCAATATGCCCAAATCTGAATACTGCTGGAGTTGCAGTGCGATAGATTTTGTCATTTGGGAGTTGTAGTTGCTGGTATTTCACCTACAAACAAAGAGCACTCTGAACTCCGCCAAGGATGCAATTGAACCAAACTGGGCACACAGGACTCCCATAAGCAACAATAAATAATGGAAGGGTTTGGTAGGCATTGACCTTGAGGTTTTGGAGTTGTTGTGCTGTCGCACGCCTGTGCATAAGACTGTAGGCAGGACATACATTCCGTGTGCCCAACGGGATGCCCAACGGGGCTGCCTCAGATGAAAGGCCCTTGGATTTCCTCAAACAAAGTTCTGTAGAGGCTTAAAGGAAGTCCAGCAAAGTTCTTTATTGATGAAAACAAAGAGGGACTTTAAAGCTTTCTTAACAGTCTATTGGCTCTTGCAATCTTGTTCACTGGGAACAGGCACTATCTTCATAACTGTATACAGCAGCGGAGCAGTTGCAGCAATTCCTAGAACACACAGCCGGACTAGATCCCTTCCAGTCCGGCTTCTGTGCGGGGCACGGGACAGAGACTGTGCTGGTCTCCATCACGGATCATCACCTTCGATGCCAGCTTGACCAGGGCGGGTCAGCGCTGCTCGTGCTATTAGATCTCACAGCAGCATTTGACACAGTCGACCACCATCTCTTGACCCACCGCCTTGCTGTTGCTGGAATCAGGGGGAGAGCTTTGAACTGGCTCCCCTCCTTTCTTCACAACCGTGGACAGCGAGTGGAGAGGGGAGGCCTGGTCTCTGAGGGGTCCCCCCTCTCTCTCTCTCTTGTGGGGTTCCTCCTCAGGGGGCCATCCTCTCCCCTCTCTTGTTCAACATCTCTATGCGACCACTTGCTCAGCTGGTTCGAGGTTTTGGGCTGGAGTGTGACCAGTATGCTGATGACACTCAGCTGGTGCTGAAGATGGAAGGCCGACCGGACTCTGCACCCGATTGTTTCCCTCAGTGCCTCATTGAGGCCGTGACTGGATGGCTGCGTGCCAGCAGGTTGAGGGTGAACCCGGCAAAGACGGAGATCCTATGGCTGGGCCGACCGGACAGTGGGGACATCCATCTGCCCACCCTGGATGGCGAGGCGTTACGCCCGTCATCATTGGTCAAGAGTCTGGGAGTCCTTTTGGACCCTCTTTCTGCGGACGATGGAGGCCCAGGTCTCTCTCCGCCGTGAGCAGAACCGCCTTCTTTCTTTCACCTGCGGCAGGCTAGATGGCTGGCCCCTTCCCTGTCCAGGGACGACCTGGCTACGGTGATCCAGGCCACGGTCATCTCAAGACTGGACTACTGTAATTCCCTCTACATTGGCCTTCCTCTGTCGGTGATCCGGAAGCTCAAGTTGGTACAAAATTCAAGTGGGAATTCCGATGAGATGCCACATCACCCCAATCTTCCTGCAGCTGCATTGGTTACCCATTGATCACCTTCAAAGGGATGGGACTCCCCTTGAAGGCCTTGCATGGTCTGGGTCAATGTACCTGAGGGACCGCCTCACCCCCTCCCAACCCCAGAGATCCCTCCGCTCCGAGGACCAAGATCTATTGGAAGTCCCCCGTGTCAAGACCTTGCGTCTAACGGCAACCAGACGCAGAGACTTCACAGCAGTGGCACCATCACTCTGGAATGCTCTGCCACCTGAAGTCCGTGCCTTGTGGGACTTACCAGCTTTCCGCAGGACATGTCAGACATACCTGTTTCGACAGGCTTTTAATGTTTGATATTGCTGTTTTTAAATTGTATTGTCGAAGGCTTTCATGGCCAGAATCACTGGATTGTTGTAGGTTTTTTGGGGCTCTATGGCCATGGTCTAGAGGCATTCTCTCCTGACGTTTTGCCTGCATCTATGGCAAGCATCCTCAGAGGTTGTGAGGTCTGTTGGAACTAGGAAAAAGGGTTTATATATCTGTGGAATGACCAGGGTGGGACAAAGGACTCTTGTCTGCTGGAGCTAGGTGGGAATGTTTCAACTGACCACCTTCATTAGCATTAGAAGGCCTGGCTGAGCCTGGAGGAATCTTTTGTTGAGATGTAATTAGATGTCCCTGCCTGCTTCCTCTCTGTTGTTGTGCTGTTGCAATTTTAGAGTTTTTAAATTGTTTTAAATTGTTTTTAAATTGTGTTCGATTTCAGCCTGTTCTTGTAAGCCTCTCCGAGCCCCAAAGGAGTGGCCGCATAGAAGTTCGAATAATAAATAAATAAATAAATAAGCCAGAGACACCTGCAGATGCGTAACATCAATATTGAGCAGAAAGCTGATGTACCAGAATCATTTTTGAATAACGACAGGAAGGTGGACTTATTCTCTGCAAGGGTGAAGGGAAGTCTTGGGAAGTCTGACTTGGCCATGGTGGTCCATGCTCTGGTTACATCCCGTTTAGACTACTGCAACGCTCTCTACGTGGGGTTGCCCCTGAAGACTGCCCGGAAGCTTCAATTAGTCCAACGAGTGGCAGCCAGACTACTAACGGGTGCTGGGTACAGGGAGCACACCACTCCGCTATTACACCAGCTCCACTGGCTGCCAATTAGCTTCCGAGCACAATTCAAAGTGCTGGTGTTGACCTATAAAGCCCTCAACGACTCCGGCCCTGTTGACCTTTCCGAACGTATTCTCCCCTATGAACCATCAAGATTATTAAGATCTTCTGGAGAGGCCCTGCTCTCGGTCCCACCAGCGTCGCAAGCGCGTCTGGTGGGGATGAGGGACAGGGCCTTCTCGGTGGTGGCCCCTCAACTCTGGAACTCTCTCCCACCAGAGATCAGAACTGACCCTTCTATCTTGACGTTCAGAAAACAGGTGAAGATGTGGTTATGGAAACTGGCATTCAACGAGTGAGTCAATATCCTGCGATATGGATGGATGATGACGAACAACGGTTTTATTGTGACGACTGACCATTGTAACTATATGACTGCATTTTGCTACTTTAATGTTTTAGTCTAATATGGAATATGATGTTTTTAATTATTGCTTGTAATATTGTTGTTGGAAACCGGCCTGAGTCCCTCGATGGAGGTGAGATGTACGGTCTACAAAACTGCTAAAGAAATAAATAAATGAAGCAGGAAAGATGCTACTTCATCCTTGCAGGGAATACGTCCACCGTCCTGTGGATGCCACCGTGTTTGCATGCTTTAACAGGACAGGATTGTGGGTTTTCTCCTTTGCCTGGTGTGAATGTTGCCTGGTGGTTCTGTAATTGGTTAAATGGACGAACCCAGAGGGTACTCACCAATGCTTCCTCTTCATCTTGGAAAGAAGTGACAAGTGGAGTGCCACAAGCAGGGTTCCCCCCTGGGCCCGGTCCTGCTCAGGACCTCCATTCATGACTTAGATGAAGGGCTAGAAGGCATGATCATCAAGTTTGCAGACGGGACCAAATTGGGAGGGAGAGCCAAGACTCCAGAGGACAGGAGCAGGATTCAAAACGATCTTGACAGATTAGAGAGATGGGCCAAAACTAACAAAATGAAGTTCAACAGGGACAAATGCAAGAGACTCCACTTTGGCAGAAAAAACGAAATGCAAAGATACAGAATGGGGGACAATGCCTGGCTCGAGAGCCGTACGTGTGAAAAAGATCTTCGAGTCCTCATGGACAGGAAGGTGAAAACGAGCCAACAATGTGATGTGGCGGCAAAAAAAGCCAATGGGATTTTGGCCTGCATCAATAGGAGCACAGTGTCTAGATCTAAGGAAGTAATGCTACCCCTCTATTCTGTTTTGGTTAGACCACATCTGGAATATTGTGTCCAATTCTGGGCACCACAATTCAAGAGAGATATTGACAAGCTGGAATGTGTCCAGAGGAGGGCGACTAAAATGATCAAGCATCTGGAAAACAAGCCCTATGAGGAGCGGCTTAAGGAGCTGGGCATGTTTAGCCTGAAGAAGAGAAGGCTGAGAGGAGATATGATAGCCATGTATAAATATGTGGGAGGAAGCCACAGGGAGGAGGAGGGAGCAAGCTTGTGTTCTGCTTCCTTGGAGACTAGGACGCAAAGGAACAATGGCTTCAAACTGCAAGAGAGGAGATTCCATCTGAACACGAGGAAGAACTTCCTGACTGTGAGAGCCATTCAGCAGTGGAACTCTCTGCCCCGGAGGGAGTGTGGTGGAGGCTCTAAACAGAGGCTAGATGGCCATCTGTCAGGGGTGCTTTGAATGCAATGTTCCTGCTTCTTGGCAGAATGGGGTTGGAGTGGATGATGGCCCAGGAGGTCTCTTCCAACTCTTGGATTCTAGGATTCTATGATTCTATGTTGCATGAGGTCCGGATCGCTCCGTTGGTCCGACCCCAAGAACAAGAATGGCACAGTAACAAGGTTATAATGGAAAGCACTAAGCAATTAGCTGCAAGATTTACCTCTCTGTCTTAAAAGCATTTTTATGGCTTAATCAATCTCAAGCAATTTATAAACAAGGTTGGTTTTTTACTGGGAACGATAAATCTGTCGGATTCACTTCCCTGATAGAAGGAAAAGCTGGGTGTGTGTGTAGAAAGATCTAAATTCCCAAATGACATGTCATCAATTAAAAAAAACTCTAAAGTATGAAGGGGTCAAAAGTAGCAGACTTCACCTTGAGAGTGAAAACAAGAGCTTCGCTATCAGGGCATTCCTGAAAATTAAGCGGCAATGAAATTGGTGGCATGGGCAAACTTGGGCCCTCCAGGTGTTTTGGACTTCAAGTCCCACAATTCCTAACAGCCTCAGGCCTTTCCTTTTCCCCCTCAGCCGCTTAAGCGGCTGAGGGGGAAAAGGAAGGGCCTGAGGCTGTTAGGAATTGTGGGACTTGAAGTCCAAAACACCTGGAGGGCCCAAGTTTGCCCATGCATGATTTAGACTCAAATATCAACTTGATGCTCAGGATGGTAATGTTTTGGAAGACGTTAAAAAAGTTGTTAAATATACATTTTTAGCATGAAAACAAATTCTTCTTCTTCATTTTTCGAAGTTCGAAGCCCACAATACACCTTGCGAGGGATTTGAAACCAATAGGTTGGCTGAGAAATAAAGCTAAATGTGATAATAATATCGTTCCATCGCTTACGTAACCCAAAGTATGCCCATGCCTGGTCTAATAACTTCTTGATAGAAGAAATGTCCTGGAAGCTTAAATGCACCAGATTCCACCTCGTCTTAGAAACTAATCAGGGTCAGCTCTGGCACGTTTCTCTCTTTTGCCCTCCATTCGTGCCTCTTCAAATTCCACAGCACTGCTGGTCACAGCTGACCTCCAGCTGGAGCGCTCAAGGGCCAGGGCTTCCCAGTTCTCAGTGTCTATGCCAGAGTTGGCTTTGACACTTTTCCTGTCCACCAACATTCTTTCTTGAGTTGGGAGTAGAGCCACTGCTTTGGGAGACGGTGGTTGGGCATCCGGACAACGTGGCTGGTCCAGCGGAGTTGATGGTGGTGGACCATCACTTCAATTCTGGTGGCCTTTTCTTCTTCCAGCACTCTGACATTTGTCCACTTGTCTTCCCAAGAGATTCAAAGTGCTGGTTCTGACCTACAAAACCCTATATGGCTCCAGTCCGGCTTATCTGTCCGAACGCATCTCCCTCTACGTCCCACCTCGGAATCTGAGATCATCTGGGGAGGCCCTGCTCTCGACTCTGCCACTATCACAAGTGAGGCTGGTGGGGACGAGGAGCAGGGCCTTCTCGGTGGTGGCCCCTCACCTGTGGAACTCGCTCCCTGGGGAAATCAGATCAGCAACATCCCTCCTCTCCTTTAGAAGGAAATTAAAAATGTGGTTATGGGACCAGGCCTTCGGGCAATCTGGCAGTTAAGGACAATGGACGACTAGAATTAACAGGAATGACAATGCGGAATTGAAACTATGGACTATGAGATGGTGTACGCTGAGTGTTAAACTGGTTTATTGACGTGTTGTAGAACTGAGAACCGACCATTTAATTGTTTTTAACTGTTTGATTGCTGCTATACTGCTATACTGTTTTATTTTATTGTTGTATTGTTGTATTATTGCATCAAATTGTGCCTTTGTAAGCCGCTCTGAGTTTCCCCCCCCCCCCCCACCCAGGGGGTGAGAAGGGTGGGGTAGAAGTGTTTGAAATAAATAAAATAAATAAATTTGCAGGATTTTCCAGAGTCAGGGCTGATGGAATCGTTCCAGGAGTTGCATGTGATGTCTGTAGACAGTCCACGTCTCACAGGCGTATAGCAGGGTTGGGGCAACAATGGCTTTATAGACAAGCACCCTACTGATGTCTCGGTCCTCAAACACTCTCTGCTTTGTTAGGAAAAATGTTGCACGCGCAGAGCTCAGGCAGTGTATGTAAGCCGCATCGAGTCCTTCGGGAGATGCTAGCGGTGTATAAATAAAGTTTAATTAAAATAATAATAATATTTCCGTGTCAATGTTGACTTTTGTGGAGGAATGGCTGCCAAGGTAGTAGTAGTAGTAATAATAATAATAATAATAATAATAATAATAATAACTTTATTTTTATACCCCACTTCCATCTCCACAAAGGGACTTGGGGCAGCTTACCAAGGGACAAACCCAAGGATTATAAGTTAAAACAAACACAGTAAAATACAATCAATAACAGCAAATAATAAAAACATTAAAATCAATTAACAAGATAAGAACAACATCCTGGCTGGCCAACAATTTGAAGTTGGGTTCAGGCTCAGAGTAAGTGCAATGATTCCTTGGTATTGCAGAGGGAAAGTGAAATAGTCAGGGGGCTGGGTTGCCAGGATCATGCCCTTGGCCATTAAAGTGCCCCGCCCCCCTTTCCCGGATCGTATAAATCTTTTGCCTTGCTAAATCTGGGCGGTATGGAGGATGTCGAACGGTGGTGAGATCCAATCTCTGAAGTTTCAAGTCTGTGTGCTTTCCTTTCAGGCATCAGCATCCTGGGTACCCATTGTGCACAGATCTTCCAATAGCCAAGCAAAGCAATATTGTGACCCACATGTTCTTGTGAAATGCTGATTATGCTTGAAATTTCTCTCTGAGTGATACGATGATCGTCCAGAATCAATCTGTCAACCTTTTGCTTGTGAAACTTGGTGGTTGCTGTCACAGGACGTCCAACTCTTTGTTTGTCACGCAAGTCAGATGTTCCCACCTCAACATCTTTAAGCTTACTCGCCCAACGATGCACAGTACTCACATCAACACAATCACCATAAACAGCTTGCATTCTCTGATGAATCTCCTTTGCGGTGACACCGTCTGCTGTCAAGAATTCAATGACTGCACGTTGCTTAAGTCGCATTGACCGACCGTCTGCGCAGGGTTCCATACTTTGCACTTTAGCAACCCAACCATTCAATGCTAAGGCTTCCTGCCAAAATGGAACTGTAGAGGAGAGTCTACTGAACAAGCCAGTACCTGCCGCATACCAGTACTGCCATCTGTTGAGGAGTTACAAAGGTGGAGGCATTACTTTTCATTCAACCCTCGTAGAATCATAGAACCATGGAATTGGAAGACACCTCATGGGCTATCCAGTCCAACCCCATTCTGCCAAGAAGCAGGAAAAACACATTCAAAGCACCCCTGACAGATGGCCATCCAGCCTCTGTTTAAAAGCCTCCAAAGAATGAGGCTTCACCACATTCCGGGGCAGAGAGTTCCACTGCTGAACAGTTTTTCCTAATGTTTGGGGGGAAGCTCTATTACATCAAAGGATCTTGGTTATTTTCTATCATGCTTTTATTTTTTTTAAGCTGTGGCTAAGGGTGTGTGTGTGGGGGGGGGGGAGCATCTTGTCCATGATGGGCGTCTGATATTCACAATTTTTCTTTTCCACTTTGAAACCACATGATCTTAGCTACTTACATTTACTTACATGTATTCTTGCATGCTGGAAATTGTATTCACATTACAATGCATCCAAGCGAACCAGCAACTGTATTTTGAGCCTTCGCGTGCACTTTATTGTCTGGCTGTTGATTGACAGCTGTCTGGCTGGAAGATGATTAATTGAGAAGGTGCTGCCGTTAAGGACTTTGTTCTTCTGAACTAGGGATCCTTCGTGGATTAGAAACGGTTTCTGCAATGCAGTATAATGAAGGCGTTATATTCTCTTCTGACAACCGGAACAGATGCTTTTATGACTATTAAATTGATTTGGACTCCCAAAAAAGGGAGACTTTTGAACTGTTAATAACTAGAGGTATGAATTCACTTTGAATAAATGAGAAATGTTGATACATAGCACCTTCCTTGAGAGATTTGGGATTCATCCAAAATGAGGCAAAAAGTCTCACCCAAAAAATGAATGGGTACTACTGGAGTATTGTTAATATTTCAAAAGGAAAAAAAAGAGAGAGGACTTTATAACGCCAGACTGTTGTCTTATCAAAATCACTTGGTTTAAGCCAATCAAAGCAATTCGGTTACAGGAATGATCTCTTTCACACCTCTGGTGCAATTCTACAATGCTGGCACTTTGTTTATGGGAGTTCTTTCAATCAATGCTTTCATTGGCTTTTTTTGCCGCCACATCACATGAGCCAATAATGTGATGTGGCGGCAAAAAAAGGCCAATGGGATTTTGGCCTCAGGCATCAAGAGGATCCTAGTGTCTAGATCCAGGGAAGTCTTGCTCCCCATGCTCCATTCTGCCTTGGTTAGACCACTTTACCTGGAATCACACTGTGTCCAATTCAGGGCACCACAATTGAAGGGAGATCTTGACAAGCTGGAATGTGTCCAGAGGAGGGCGACTAAAATGATCAAGGGTCTGGAGAACAAGCCCTATGAGGAGTGGCTTAAGGAGCTGGGCATGTTTAGCCTGAAGAAGAGGAGATATGATGAGGGCCAGGGATCAATATGTGAGAGGAAGCCACAGGGAGGAGGAGGGAGCAAGCTTGTTGTCTGCTTTCATGGAGACTAGGACGCAATGGAACAATGGCTTCAAACTTCAAGAAAGGAGATTCCACTTGAACATCATCATCATCATTTAATACCTTATTGATCACCCTCCATCCAAGAATGCTCCAGGCGATTTACAGCTAAATTACAAAAGATAAAATACATACATACAAAAATTAAAAATTAACAGAGATCGAATGCTCTAGTGAAAAGCCAGGTGTCTTGAGTGTGAGAGTAAAAGGCCCGAAGTCCCGCATGGCTCTCAAGTAGGGTGGCAAGGAATAATCCCACAATAAGGCAGGAGGGGCAGAAAGAGAGAAAGCCCACCTGTGTATCTGGTCCTTTCCAAGGGCACTTCTCTAGGACCCGGTCTATGGAGTAAATCACATTGGGAAGGACGTGGCAACCTCCGATGATGGGAGAAGGAGAGGCGGTCCCTAAGGTATGATGGACCCTGGCCGTAAAGAGTTTCAAAGGTCAGAGCTAGCATCTTTGACAGGCCATGGGACTCCACTGGAAGCCAATGTAAGTGTTGCAGCACTGAAGGTGTTCAATGGCATTTCATGGGCGTTCCTGTGAGTAACCTGGCTGCCGCATTCTGAACAATACGGAGCTTTCGGGTCATAGACATCGGAAGGCCCACATACAGGGCGTTGCAATAGTCCGGCCTAGACGTGACCGTGGCATGGATGGCCGTTGCCAGAGCCTCGTCAGATAGGGAGGGTGCCCGTTGCCCCGCTTGTCGTAGGTGGGAAAAGGCCTGTTTGCTGGCAGCAGCCACCTGAGCTTCCATCGTCAGCTGCGAATCCAAACTGACACCCAAGCTCTTAACGGTAGGCGAAGGAGAGAGGGCGGCACCATCGAAGGTGGGTAATGGAGGAGTATTAGTAATACCAATAATAATACAATATTACAATTATATATTTTATATTACATGTAATATTACTAATAATATTACAATATACTGGTATAATACAATATAGTAATATATAATACTGATATTGTCCTCTGCTAATAATATCATATATTGTATGTCTATATACAATGTCTATATACTCCAGCAAAGGGTCACCGCCTTGTTGTGGCGCTGGAGCTTGAGCACCTCAATGATGTCATGAGCGAAACCGTGAAGGGCCACCCAAGACGGGACGGTCGTGGCTGAGAGGTCAGACCAATAAGGCTGGGGTATCCTTGCCAAGAAAACTAAATGGACCAGTACAACCAGAGATATGTCGGTATGCCATTGGAAGATGGGACTCCCAGGTCGGAAGATGGCCAAAATGCTACTGGGGAGGAGCAGAGGATAAGTTCAACTAGCCCCAGATGTGATGACGCAGCTAGCTCAAAGCCGAAAGGAAGGCTAGCGGCCGACGGTACTGGAGGCGAACGACGAATCCGATGATGCTCTAAAGATCAACACACCATAGGAACCTGGAATGTAAGATCTATGAGCCAGGGCAAATTGGATGTTGTTCTGGGGGTGGTGACGGCCGACAGGGAGCTCTGGCGTGGGCTGGTCCATGAGGTCACGAAGAGTCGGAGACGACTGAACGAATGAACAACAACAACATGTCTATATATCTTGTAAGCCGCTCTGAGTCCCCTTTGGGGTGAGTAGGGCGGCACGTAAATGTCATAAATAAGTAAATAAATAAATAAAAGGCTTTCAGGGTGAAACCATCCGCTTCGTCCCTCCCATTGCAATTGCAGAGACAGGCAGATATTCAGAGCCGAAGAGCCCTGCGCTTTAGCCATTTATATAGTTCAGCTTATAAATAATAATATTAAAAAGACTGTGAGATGGCCCGAGGGAGTTTTCAGACATGTTCAAGTACAAATTATGATAAAGCTGGATGTATGGATTAAGATGTAGATAAGCAGATCCAGATTCCAGGACGGAGATGCGCAACTGTGCCGAAGAGCCTTTGGGCCATGATGCCTTGATGAGCTTCTTTCCGTGCGCTGAGTGTACGCAAGGTTCTTGCTTTTCGGCACCTAAGAGGAACAAAGGCATCTTCACACAGTGCGCTGATTTCACAGCTCTTCGTGCTCTTGATGAATGGCCCATTTCATTTCCAATCCCTTGGCTTTTATGGGAGGTGCAGCAGTGTCAGCGAGGGAGCGAAAAGCAAGATGTCACGGGTGTGTGTGTATGGCAGGCAACGCTCCTCTCATTTTGGGGCCAAGGAAAGGAATCTGAAGCCAAGGACAGATCTTAAATATATAAGAATGGGAGGATAAATTTATATTACAAACGATGCAGGATTTATAGATTTAAATTAACAAAGCGATAAAGAATTAAAGGGAGGCGGAAAAGTAATATATAACTGTAGAAGGCAGATCTCCGAGTATTAAATATTGGGGGGAAACCACAGAACAAATCAATAGATATTTTAGATATATGTTTTCTTTAGTATGACTAAATTATCAAGGGCAGTAAATGGCCATTTAAGAACCAGATTTCAAGGCATTATAATATTTCTTTACTCTTATGCATTGTATGCCCAACCAATCCAATTGCTAACCCAACTGGAGAGGAGAGCGATGGATCTATTGTGGAACAAGAAGTCAACATATACGTAAATCCTCTTGAGGCAACTGGTCTCCTGAAGTTGTGACTGGCACTTGGAGTTGAGCATGGGGGTGTGTGCATATGTGTGCATGTGTGTCTGTTTCAATTTAGATCACAAAATTTAAAGTTCCTCTAATGCACAATGCAGAGAAATGAATGTATTGAATAATAGTTAATAAATCTATACACATAATAAAAGTGAAAATATAGAATCCTAGAGTTGGAGGAGACCTCCTGGGCCATCCAGTCCAGCCCCATTCTGCCAAGAAGCAGGAATATTGCATTCAGATCACCCCTGACAGATGGCCATCCAGCCTCTGTTTAAAAGCTTCCAAAGAAGGAGGCTCCACCACACTCTGGGGCAGAGAGTTCCACTGCTGAACGGCTCTCACAGTCAGGAAGTTCTTCCTCGTGTTCAGATGGAATCTCCTCTCTTGTAGTTTGAAGCCATTGTTCCCTTGCGTCCTAGTCTCCAAGGAAGCAGAAAGGAAGCTTGCTCCCTCCTCCTCCCTGTGGCTTCCTCTCACATATTTATACATGGCTATCACATCTCCTCTCAGCCTTATCTTCTTCAGGCTAAACATGCCCAGCTCCTTAAGCCGCTCCTCATAGGGCTTGTTCTCCAGACCCTTGATCATTTTAGTCGTCCTCCTCTGGACACATTCCAGCTTCTCAATATCTCCCTTCAATTGTGGTGCCCCAAATTGGACACAATATTCCAGGTAAAGTGGTCTAACCAAGGCAGAAGAGAGCATGGGTAGTGTTCTAAGCCACAAGCTCACCATGGCCGACGTGTGGGTATTTTGCAGTAGGCACTTGGGTGAGCTTCTTTTAAGGTGTCAGTCTTCTCATCTTCATCAGGCGCTCCATATTTTCCTGTGCACTAAATCCTCATCCTTCAGCATACAGAAGAGCAGGCTTACACAGCACTTTCCACCTGTCCAAAGTACTTAAGGTAGGATGAATAGAGCTCGGTAGGAAATTTGGTTCCAGTCCATTCACTCAATACTTTACAAACTTTCTACCTTCGGAGATGCTGACACAGTTGGTACCACTCGGCAGCTCCTCTTTCCAGGGAGGGGACATATTAGGAGTGGAACACAGGCATTTCGGATTGCCAACGCAGATGGCCCCAAGCCCTGGCATTTCTGGACCAAAGCCTGAGACTTCGGGGCCGTCACAGGTGGTGCATTGTGCCTCAAGTACCAACCACGGTTGCTCACCGCTTGTCACTCATATCAATTTGTCCTTGTTTCCATGGCTGTGCTTGTTGGAACACATAACCTTCTTCTCTTTTCAAAGTGGAAACACCTCTTTTAGATGCTGAAGGATCAGAGTAGAATTGGGTAGCTGGAGAACAGGACAGGTTGGTGGGTGTCCCCTCCCTGGAAGGAGGAGCTGCCAAGTGGTACCAACTGTGTCAGCATCTCCGAAGGTAGAACGTTTGTAAAGTATTGAGTGAATGGACTGGAACCAAATTTAGGGGAAAGGGTTTATATATCTGTGGAATAATGACCAGGGTGGGACAAAGTTCCAACAGACCACACCACCTCAGAGGTAGATGCTTGCCATAGATGCAGGCGAAACGTCAGGAGAGAATGCCTCTAGACCATGGCTATATAAGCCCGAAAAAACCTACAACAGCCCAGTGATTCTGGCCATGAAAGCCTTTGACAATATGGAGTTACCATGTGTTTAACATTTTTTGTCCAGTCTATCAATTTGAATACTTGAACAATCACCTGTTTCAGAGACCCTGAGAACCTTCACATATTCAAACATGTTTATCTACATACATCTATGTATGGAAGTGAAAAAAAAGTTGACACAAGGAAAAGCCTTTGGGATCATTCCTGTTGTGAACTTTTCACACCTCCCATTTCCAAAGGCCTGAGATTCTCTGCTTGTTGGAAAGTTTGTATTATATTTTATTTAGTACAAGCTTGGACACCTAGCATTGACTGGGTTATTTGAAAAAGTCAGTTTTTAATTGTCGAAAATGCAATGGAACAATGGCTTCAAACTACAAGAGAGGAGATTCCATCTGAACATGAGGAAGAACTTCCTGACTGTGAGAGCCGTTCAGCAGTGGAACTCTCTGCCCCGGAGTGTGGTGGAGGCTCCTTCTTTGGAAGCTTTGAAACAGAGGCTGGGTGGCCATCTGTCAGGGGTGATTTGAATGCAATATTTCTGCTTCTTGACAGAATGGGGTTGGACTGGATGATGGCCCACCAGGTCTCTTCCAACTCCAGGATTCTAATTAGTTCGTCTGCACATGAGTTTCTGCTCTGTCTTGTCTCTCTGTCAAGGAATTCAAGAACCGAGCTCTGCTGAAAGAAGGCTCATGGAAGGACTAACATTATCAAGGAGATGCTGTGGAAGCTCTTCGAGCAGAGGCACCACCATGATTCGTAATATTGTACAGATGAAAACAAGACACATGTGATAAAACAACATTCGATTGTGGTGAAGATTGCAAGCAGAATTAATGAGAAAAGACACACAAGCGAGGACAGGCTGCAGGAGTTGGCTTTTGCCTGAGTCCATTGGGAAGGGCAAGATTCAGCCTCCTCCTCTCCTCTCTCCCCACTGAGTGCTTATGGGAGCTGTTGAAGGTCACAATGGGTTAAACCCTTGTGCTGCTGAACTGCTGACCTGAAGGTCGGCAGTTTGAATTTGCAAGACAGGGTGAGCTCCCATCTGGCAGCTCCAGTTCCTGCCAACCTAGCAGTTTGAAAACATGCAAATGTGAGTAGATTAATAGATACCGCTTTGGCAAGAAAAGGCCAAAAGAGACGCTCCAAGCAATCCTGCCGGTCACACAACCAGGAGGAGACAATGCAGGCTCCTTGACCTGAAAATGGAGAAAAGCACCTCCCCAGAAAGGAGCCCTCAGTGGCACTGTGGGTTAAACCAGGGGTCCTCAAACTATGGCCCAGGGGTTGGATACGGCCCCCCAAGTTTATTTCCCCGGCCCTTGCTCAGGGTCAACCTAAGTCTGGAATGACTTGAAAGCACACAACAACAATAACAACAATCCTATCTCATCAGCCAAAAGGAGGCCCACACTTCCCATTGAAATATTAATAAGTTTATATTTGTTACAACTGTTCTTCATTTTAATTATTGTATTGTTTTTAAGTGTTTTTTGCACTACAAATAAGATACGTGCAGTGTGCACAGGAATTCATTCATGCTTTTTTTCAAATTATAATCCAGCCCTCCAACAGTTTGAGGGACTGTGACCTGGCCCTCTGCTTAAAAGGTTTGAGGGCCCCTGGGTTAAACCCTTGTGCCGGCAGGACTGAAAGCCAACAGGTCACAGGTTGGAATCTGAGGAGAGTGCGGATGAGCTCCCTCTGTCAGCTCCAGCTCCCTACAGCGGAACATGAGAGGAACCTCCCACAAGGATGGTGGAACATCAAAAACATCTGGGCATCCCTTGGGCAACATCCTTGCAGACAGCCAATTCTCTCACACCAGAAGCAACTTGCAGTTTCTCATGTTGCTGTTGACATGGAAAAAAACACCCTCCCCAGAGCCAGAGATGATGCTTAGGAAGTATTGAGGGTTGATGTTATCTTGAAGGAGATCCACAGAGAAACATTGTTCATCTGTGAAATGTTGGGGGATCACCTTCTGCTCCTGCTCCACACAGAGTCTTCCCCGACTTCATAATCCCTCCGGAAAAAGTTTTTTTCCTTCCAAATCCGGCTTGAATCAAACACCTTTCTACACTGCTGCCTATGGAGCCACAAAATGCAGCTTCTGCCTTTAAGGCTTCAGTGGTGTGGGATCCATCCTCCTTCTGCTTTAGTCTCTTGCTCATTAAGCCCCAGGATCTAGTCGTAGCGCCAGCCCCCGCACCCAGCAAGCAAACACAAATCTTCCATAGAGATGATCAAAGTAGCTTGTTTGATTTGTCATTATTCTTTTCTCTCGCTCTCTCTTTTTTTATTTTGCAACCCTTTTGGGCTCATTTGCATATTAAAGTAGTAATTAGGGGAAGAAAAGTCACACATGCAAATTTGACATTCAGATGTCAGCGCCATCCATAAATAAGGTCAACTATGATGAGGACACATGTTGTATCTCCGGTTATAGGACGCTTAATGCCTAAATGATGCTAATGTGTAGCATCTGCCACCCACTCATTAAAAAAAAGGAGGAAGGAATGCTTGTCAGCTCATCAGTTTGGCTCTCTTTGCCATGACTGAAATATTGAGAGGATTCATATTGGTATTAGGCTAGAAATGAAGAGTTGTTTGGCCAGCCTCCTCCTCCTCCTCCTCCTCCTCCTCCTCCTCCTCCTCCTCCTCCTCCTCCTCCTCCTCCTCCGTCCCTGAATTAACAGCTGGGAGGCCGCAGAATGTTCAACCATATTTTTGCTCTCAGGGCCAAACATGTGTGATCAACAGGACAGTGACAAACAGGGCAGCCTCTTTGTTCTCCGGATGAGCAATGAAGCAAGGAACTGGGGGGTATCCTATAGACTAGTGGAAAGGCTAACCTCGTGAACAAGTCAAGTGCCAGTCTTAGTCAGCAGTACAGATTTTGATATGGTCTGTGGACAAGCCATGACACAAAGAGGAGGGAATTGGCCACTGCTGTCATTCTCCTTGCAAGGGACCCAAAAAGGCCAGAAGCATCACCGTGGCAGAGAGAAACAAGGGGGTTCAAGATTTTGAGATCCCATGACGGATCCTGCCATTACACTACGATCCCAAAAACCCATTATTCTGCACTTTGAGTTGTTGTAGGTTTTTCCGGGCTATATGGCCCTGGTCTAGAGGCATTTTCTCCTGACATTTCGCCTGCATCTATGGCAAGCATCCTCAGAGGTAGTGAGGTCTGTTGGAAGTAGGAAAAAAGGGTTTATATATCTGTGGAATGATGTCCAAGGTGAGACAAAGGACTCTTGTCTGCTGGAGGGAGGTGTGAATGTTTCAACTGACCACCTTAATTAGCATTTGATGGCTTGGCAGTGCCAGGGGGAATCTTTTGTGGAGAGGTGATTAGATGTTCACACCTGGCACCTAGCTCCAGCAGACAAGAGTCCTTTGTCTCACCCTGGTCATGCCACAGATATACAAACCTACTTTTCCTACTTCCAAACAGACCTCACTACCTCTGAGGATGCTTGCCACAGATGCAGGCGAAACATCAAGAGAAAAATGGCTAAATATATACAAACATTAAAATAACTTATATTCACATTAAAAGTTGCTTTAAAACCATCTCAGGACACCATTTTGCCTCATTGCACTGTCCCAAAGGCTTGGTCCCACAGCCAGGACTTCACCATCCTCTGAGGATGCTTGCCATAGATGCAGGCGAAATGTCAGGAGAGAATGCTTCTAGAACATGGCCATATAGCCCAAAAAACCTACAACAACCCAGTGATTCCAGCCATGAAAGCCTTCAAAAATACATTATTATTATTATTATTATTATTATTATTAGAAACACAACAAGATGAGTCCACAGCAGACACTCTGCTGGCTGGTGAATTGGATCACACATTGGACCCTTCCCAAGTGTCTAGGCCTGTGTGATGTATCTGCAAATAATGCGTGCAGATCCCAGTAAGGTGGCCTTTTGTGACTGGCAGGTAGTAATCTTGTCAGCGCCAATTGTGTTTAAGTGCAGGTCAAGGTCTCGAGGCACTGCACCCAGTGTGCCAATCACCACTGGGACCCCCTTGACTGGCTTGTACCAGAGTCTTTGCAGTTCGATCTTTAAATCCTCATATTGTGTCAGCTTTTCCAGTTGTTTCTCTTCAATCCTGCTGTTGCCTGGGATTGCAACATCAACAATCCATACTTTGTTTTTTAACACGATTGTGAGGTCAGGAGTGTTGTGCTCCAAAACTGTCTGTCTGAATTCGGAAGCCCCAGAGTAGCTTGACGTGTTCATTCTCTGTAACTTTTTCTGCCTTGTGGTCCCACCAATTCTTTGTCGCAGGAAGATGGTATTTGTGGCACAAGTTGTTATTGTTATTATTATTATTATTATTATTATTATTTCTACTACTACTATTACTATGGCTCCTGTTGCCTGGAAGAACATCTAATTTTATCCATTCTTTCACTGATCTGGTGCTGATTTGGGTCAATTCATGTGTCTATCGTGAAGCGCCATCTATCACATCTTAGATTCTCAGGATGGACTAATCTCTTGCTTTTCACCACTCTACTTGGAGAAGGGGATGGTGACTTTATTATATGTGTAAGCGTTCAGGTATAGTACTGACATTGCTTACTTACTTAGGTGATACCTCGTTGACTGAGTAGGATAATCCTCCAGGGTGGGTCCATAGGTGAGTGTGGAGCCATATTCTTGATCTGCATCTTCTCCCTTCCGCAGTGAGGGCATCGGTTTCCAGGTGGAAGGGGATCCTGGTCGGGGTTGGCTTGATGTACCTTCCTCTTGGTACGTTTCTCTCTTTCGCCCTCCATTTGTGCCTCTTCAAATTCTGCAGCACTGCTGGTCACAGCTGACCTCCAGCTGGAGCGCTCAAGGGCCAGGGCTTCCCAGTTCTCTGTGTCTATGCCAGAGCTTTTAAGGTTGGCTTTGAGCTCGTCTTTAAACCTCTTTTCCTGCCCACCAACGTTTCATTTTCCATTCTTGAGTTCGGACATTGACCCATGGATAAATAAACCCATACTTTTGAGTCCTAACATTTCTAGACTTATATACGAGTATATACAGTCAGTTGATTTGGAACAGCCAACAGGATACCCTTGGTGACTAGCCAATATTAAATTAGTTCAGAGTCGCAGCATTGAAAAGATGACATGTTCAAGGGCATCGTCTCCAGCTGGGATCAGTTTTGGACCCCACCTCCTTGCCCCCTCAAATGTTCGCTGAGAAAGAAGGCTCTAAGGAAAGACCGTCTTACTCAATGGACGCCAGGCTGCATTTGCAAAGCAAGGGGAGGAGGAGGAGGAAGCCTTGCCTCTCTTTTTAAGCAAGGCGCCAGCTGCAACTCAAGAGGCCCATTCTCTCCGCAGTCATTGCCAAGGACAGAACGTAGAGGTGACATTGTGTCACAGAAGCTTTAGTGTGCCTCGGATGTCTCTGGGACACTCGTCCAGCAGAGATCGAGTAACGATTTTAGCATCTGACCTCCCGGTATATTTTTGTAGTCCAATGCTTCTTCACATAGCTGTATCTTTCCTGTTGCAGACCCCTGGGTGGGTGGAGGAGCCAAGTGATGTCTCTCTCTTAATGCCTCCGGAGTGTCACACAGATCAACTGCTTGTATCATTGTATGACACACAAAGTGACAAGGTATAGAGTGACAAGGGCTTGGACCTTCCTGCCAAATGTGCTTTGAGCTTCTGGCGGCATATGTGATTTCTGAAGAGGGTGTGACCTGCCAGCCATGCTAGGTAATACGTCGACTTAGGACTTTATCACATAAGCCTGGCAAGGCAACGTTACAGCTCGTGGTGGTCCCTATCACATAGAATCATAGAATCCTAGAATCAAAGAGTTGGAAGAGACCTCCTGGGCCATCATCCAGTCCAACCCCATTCTGCCAAGAAGCAGGAATATTGCATTCAAATCACCCCTGACAGATGGCCATCCAGCCTCTGCTTCAAAGCCTCCAAAGAAGGAGCCTCCACCACACTCCGGGGCAGAGAGTTCCATTGCTGAACGGCTTTCACAGTCAGGAAGTTCTTCCTCATGTTCAGGTGTGGTGTGCATCTTTTTATCCGTTTTCCTTGCTCCGTGTGATGATTCTCGCCCTTAGCTGTTTATTTATTTATGTATTTATTTATTTCAAACATTTGTAACCTGCCCCTCTCAACTCCCCCCCCCCCCCGGGGGAGGGGGACTCAGGGTGGCTTACATCCGGCACAATTCGATGCCATTACATATAAATAATGCATACCGTAATACATTTAAAAACACAGTAAATTGATTTCAAAATTAGTTTTAAAATAAAAGTGCATTAATGAAAATTGCAATAATACTGGCTGTCTAGCCTTATGTAGAAACAAATTCAGAGAGCAACACACAATCAGAAGCCTGCCCATAGTCCATTTTCCATAACATTATCACTATTGCCATTGTCAATGATCTGCCAGCTACCCAAAGCCCTCGTCCCATAACCACATTTTCAATTTCCTCCTGAAGGCGAGGAGGGACGTTGCTGACCTGATTTCATTGGGGAGCGAGTTCTACAGGCGAGGGGCCACCAAGGAGAAGGCCCTGCCAAGCGTGTTTGTGCCAAAGGCGGGGCTGAGAGCAGGGCCTCTCCAGAAGATCTTAAATTTTGAGGTGGAACATAGAGAGGGACACATTCAGACAGGTAAGCTGGGCCGGAGCCGTATAGGGCTTTGTAGGTCAAAACCAAAACATTGACGAGGAAGACATGTCAGTAGCTCCCAATGTTCATATTTTCCTTGCCAGCATATTGTAGGTAATGTCTCATCAGAAGGGCAGACGACCAATTCTCTCACACCAGGAGTCACTCCTGACACGACAAAAAAAAAAAAAGCCATAAATCCCAGCAACTACAACTCCCAAATGACAAAATGATTTTTGTGCAAAATTTGATCCAGTGAATGACAATCCATCCTGCATATCAGATATTTACATTGTGATTCATAACAGTTGCAAAATTACAGTTATGGAGCAGCAACAATAATAATTTTATGGTTGGGGGTCGCCACAACATGAGAAACTGTGTGAAGGGGTCGCGGCATTAGGAAGGTTGAGAACCACTGGTCTACACTAATGCGAGCGCAGCAGAATGGTGGGCTGGTGTGATTAAAATGCTGTCATACGGTACTAATTCTGCAGTTTAGAGACACTTTAACTCTTGTGGTTTTGTTTAGCTTGATTCTCTTTCCCCGAACGAGAGAGAGTGGTGACTTCGGCCTCCAAAATGGGAGCTTGCAGCCAGAGGTTGTGCGTGCAAGTTCAAAATCTCTCCCCGCCTCTCATTTTAATTCCAGCAATTTTCTTCTTACTCGAAATCTGCCAGCACAAAAGAGGCCATTAGCAATATTATTTCCATCTCTGCTTCTATCTCCTTTTCCTCACATTCATCACAGGTAATGGAGGAAGCCGGTTACTCCTACCTGAGGACATGTGCTCCTCATCCCACCCGGTTCCCTTTGGCACGATGCCAGCAGCCTCCTCTGGTTCGGCAAGCGCCGTGTTTCCACCTGAGACCGATGGTGAGAGCCGAGTGCCACCCACCCGCCTCCTTGACAATGGCTTTAGCACAATTCCCGTATTGATTTGATGCAGCATCGGAGCCACACTTTCAGAAGGTTTATGTTTTTTAATTTGCAATTAAATAAAGCGATGTCTCTTCTTTAAGGCGTCTGACAGTTGTTTGGACTCCGACGGCAGTGTGATGAAGTGAACGTTTTATTTGACTTCGTAAAAGCCATTTTCCTCCCTAACTCTGAAGCATCGCCGGTGCTTGCGTTCCTTCAAGAAGGGCCTAACTTCCTGGGAAGATAAAACCTTCACTCTATTGAAAATGGTCCACATAAGGAGAGGGAGGTGGCATAAGGACTCTGGAGGGGACGGCGTTTTGCGATCACTAAGAGTAAGGGCAATAATATCTTCGTGCTCTCGCTCAGTCCCCCCTAAAAGATGCAAACGCACTTTCCCAAGCAAAGGAATCTGCCCGTCGTTCCATTTGAGACAGGAAAGGGATAATTAGTAGGACATGCAGCTGAGCTTTTTTGGAGACATCATAACGTTATGTTCTTGTTCATTACGTTCATTATGACATATCATGACATTATGTTCAGACAAATAACGTTTCTGCATTTATTGAGTTATCAGGTCAGAAGTAAATTAAGAATGTAGTTATAATGCATAAAAAACACAAACAAAGTTAAAAACTCAGCATTATACTAAATTTCCTTTACGAGAAGCTGGCCACTTGGAGTGCCTCTGGTGTTGCTGTGAGAAGGTCCTCCATGGTGCATGTGGCGGGGCTCAGACCGCATTGTAGTAGGTGGTCTGTGGTTTGCTCTTCTCCACACTCGCATGTTGTAGACTCCACTTTGTGGCCCCATTTCTTAAGATTGGCTCTGCATCTCATGCATCTCGCCTTCCAAGTCGCCCAGTCTTCTGTGTGCCCAGGAGGGAGTCTCTCATTTGGTATCAGCCATTGATTGAGGTTCTGGGTTTGAGCCTGCCACTTTTGGACTCTCACTTGCTAAGGTGTTCCTGTGAGTATCTCTGCAGAAATTAGAAAGCTATTTCTTGATTTAAGATGATGGTGTGCTGGGTGATATCCAAACAGAGGATGGGCTGGAGATGTCAATGTCTTGGTCCTTTCATTACTGTCTGCTACTTCCTGATGGATGTCAGCTGGTGCAATACCGGATAAACGGTGTGATTACTCCAGTGGTGTAGGCCATAGACATCCTGTGATAATGCGCCATGTCTCACTAAGTGCCACATCCACTATTTTAACATGATGAGATGTAGTCCACACTGGACATGTGTATTCAGCAGCAGAATAGCAAAGCGCAAGGGCAGATGTCTTCACTGTGTCTGGTTGTGATCCCCAGGTTGTGCCGGTCAGCTTTCGTATGGTATTATTTCTAGCAACCACTTTTTGCTTGATGTTCAAGCAGTGCTTTTCATGACTTAGAGCATGGTCCAGAGTAATTCCGAGGTATTTGGGTGTGCTTCAATGCTCCAGTGGGATTCCTTCCCAGGTAATCCTCAGAAATCGATATGCTTGTCTGTTCTTAAGATGAAAAGCACACACCTGTGTTTTAGATGGGTTAGGAATCAGCTGGTTTTTCCTGTAATAGCAGTAAGAGCAACTAAAGCTTTGAAGAGCTTCTGTTCAGCCATTTCAAAGCTCCCTTCTTGAGTGGTGATGGCAAAATCATCAGCATAGATTAAGCTCTCTGTCCCTTCTGGCAGTGGCTGATCATTTTGTGTAAGTCTTAAACATGGATGGAGCAAGCACGCTCCCCTGAGGCAGGCCATTCTTCTGTTTTCGCCATCTGCTTCTCTAGCCCTGGAACTCGACAAAAAAGCTCCTGTTTTGTAGCAACCTTTCTGTAACAGTGTACTGTTGAGGCAGGAGATAATTTAAGTAGTAGTTTAATTGAAGAAAAAACTAAGCCCTCTTTTTCCCTCAGGCGTATGCATTATTTCTTTTCTCTGCTGGATTGAATGGAATTCAATGATTTCATGTCCCCCGACTCTTCCATTTTTGCACAGTCACTCCTCTGCCATCCCACTTTCTCCGCCTTGTTCAAATGTCCTGATTTCCTTCTTCTCCTGACACTTAGTCTTTGGCTTACTTTTACTGCTGCAAACACCATTTGAAGTGTAAATGTAGCTGGATTGGATTGTGTAGTTTTAATAATTGGTTTTAATGTTTAAACATTTTCTAACTTTGGTTTTTAATGTATAAGTTTCTTTTATTATATGTCTGTTTATGCGGCATTGAATTGCTGCCAACAATTCGGGTGAGAGAGAGAGAGGAGTATCAATACAGCAAATAAATAAATAGTTAATTCATCCAGGTCGATTAACCCAGCAGGAAATGAGTAAAGGAAGAGGAGGAGGAGGAAGAGGCAGGAGGAAGAGGAGGAGGATCCTTCTCAGTAGATGTGACTTCTGGATTTCCTTCATGGCACATCAAGCCACCTGCAAGGAGCCTGGCAATTTGTGCCTTCCCTATAAGCTTTTCCAAACAAGGGGCAACATACCCGGAGTATAAAACTAATGCCCAGATTTACTATAGGGCTCCCAATGCCATATCCTTCATTTTGGTGTAAATCTCTATTGTTATATAAAAGCTTCAAAAGACGGCAAAGGTCACAAGTGGCCAAAGCACAATTCAGCCTCAAATTCCTTTTCTTCCCAGGTCAAGTCCTTTCCATTTCCACCATCCTCAGGGATTAGTGTCCTCCCTTTCCTCTGGAGTGACACTTCATCTCCCAAATCTCTCCATTTCATACTATTTAAACACTTCAAACGTGAAGAGGCGATTCCTTGGGGACCGTTTAACAAGAGGCTTAACAAGGCTTGAGGAAAGGAAATTATGTTTCACATCAGGGTAGTCCAAAAATGTGGGCAGTGTTTGCGTCATTTCCCCCCTCCTTTGAAGATCACCTGCTAGAAGAAGAGGGTTTACTCAAGACAAATATCCACACTTGGCAATTCGTTATCATAAAAGAGATCTTCCCCACCTGGAATTCTGTGCTAGATTATAAATCCCCTGCCTGCCAGCGATTAAGCCTGATTCCTCACTCCTGATGTGCTGAGTCCTATTAGTCTTCCACGAAGGAGGAGGAGATGGTCTCTTTGAACTTCTGGTTGGTTTTCTAGGTTTTCATATTCTTCATAGAAAGTTGTGGGTGCCCTGAATTGTCTGTCCACTGCTTCAAATGTTGCTATTATTATTATTATTATTATTATTATTATTATTATTTTACTGGCACAAAACACAGTATGTCACAGCAAACGAATCACAAGTTGAACACTTCCCATGCGTCTAGGACTGTTTGATGTATTTTCAAATGATGCGTGCAGATCCAAGTCAGGTGGCCTTTTGCCGTTGGCAGATTGTGATCTTGTCAATGTTTATTGTTTCCAAATGCCAGCTGAGATCTTTTGGCACAGTGCCCAGTTTGCCGATGACCACTGGGACCACCTGGACTGGTTTATGCAATCAGAGCCTTTGCAGTTTGATTTTGAGGTCCTGATAATGGCTGAGTTTTTCCTGTTGTTTTTCCTCAATGCGACTCTCACCCAGTATGGCAACATCAATAATCCAGACTTTTTTTCTTTTCCACAAACAACTGTGATGCCTGGTGTATTGTGTTCCAAAACTTTGTCAGTCTGGATTCGAAAGTCCCACAGTATTTTTGCATGTTTATTTTCCACTACCTTTGCAGGTTTATGATCCCACCAATTCTTTACTGCTGGCAAGTGGTACTTGTGACCTAAATTCCAGTGAATCATTTGGGCCACAGAGTTGTGCCTCTGTTTGTAATCCATTTGTGTGGTTTTCTTGCAGCAGCTGAGGATATGATCCATGGTTTCATCAGCTTTCTTGCACAGTCTGCAATCAGCTGGTTGTTATTATTATTATTTTGAATCAGCTCTAAAAAAAGAGACCGCAGACTAGTTCTGATGGTTGGGCTTGGACAGCGTTTCTCAACCTGGGGTTCAGGGGCCCTGGGGGGGTCGCCAAAGACCATCAGAAAACATAGTATTTTCGGTTGGTCACGGGGGTTCTGTGTGAGAAGTTTGGCCCAATTCTATCATTGGTGAGGTTCAGAATGCTCTTTGATTATAGGTGAACTTAAACTATAAATCCCAGCAACTGCAACTCCCAAATGTCAAGGTCTATTTTCCCCAAACTCCACCAGTGTTCACATTTGGGCATGTTGAGTATTCGTGCCAAGTTTGGTCCAGATCCATCATTGTTTGAGTCCATGGTACTCTCTGGATGTAGGTGAATTACAACTCCAAAACTCAAAGGTCAATGCGCACCAAACCCTTTCCAATATTTTCTGTTGGTCATGAGAGTTCTGTGTGCCAAGACTGGTTCAATTCCATCATTGGTGGAGTTCATAATGCTCTTTGATTGCAGGTGAACTATAAATCCCAGCCACTACAATTCCCAGATGACAAAATCAATCCCTCCCAACTCCACCAATATTCAAACTTGGAAGGAAGAGGGAGCAGGGTTGTTCAAATCAGATAATGTGGGATTTTATTCAACTGTGTGGAAAGGGCCCGGGGCTCAGAACAATGAGTTCAAATTAAAGAAAGGAGATTCCAGTGAACATTAGGAAGAACTTCCTGAGTGTAAGGAGAGCTGTTCAACAGTGGAACTCTCTGCCTCAGAGTCTGGTGAAAGCTTCTTTCTTGGAAGCTTTTAAACAGAGGCTGGGTGGCCATTTGCCACGGGTACTTTGATTGTGCTTTTCCTACATGGAAGGGGGTTGGACTCGATTACCCATGTGGTCTCTTCCAGCTCTATTATTCTATGATTGTATGAATTGGATGTAAACCACCTTGGATCTCATGCAGGGAGAAAGAAGGAAACGAGAAAACTGGATTTTCTAGTGGAGACTATATATGGCACCTCATTCCAGTATAGTATAGTGTAGAGTATGGTGTCTAGATCCAGGGAAGTCATGCTCCCCATGCTCTATTCTGCCTTGGAGAGACCACACCTGGAATACTGGGCACCACAATGGAAGGGAGATATTGACAAGCTGGAATGTGTCCAGAGGAGGGCGACTAAAATGATCAAGGGTCTGGAGAACAAGCCCTATGAGGAGCGGCTGAAAGAGCTGGGCATATTTATTTATTTATTTATTTGACTTGTATACCGCCACTCCCAATTTGGCTCGGAGCAATTTACAGCAGTAGATTAAAACAATACAATTAACTTTAAAATACAATAAAAACGAGAACAGACATAGTCCCGAGTTATTCACCCATCGAAAGCTTGTCGGAAGAGAAAGGTTTTACAGGCTTTCCGAAAAGCAAGTAGCTCTCGGATAGCCTGAAGAAAAGAAGGCTGAGAGGAAACATGATAGCCATGTATAAATATGTGAAGGGAAGTCATAGGGAGGAGGAGGGAGCAAGCTTGTTTTCTGTTGTCCTGTGAGAGCTGTTCAGCAGTGGAACTCTCTGCCCCAGTGTGTGGTGGAGGCTTCTTCTTTGGAGGCTTTGAAACAGAGGCTGGATGGCTATCTGTCAGGGGTGCTTTGAATGTGATTTTCCTGCTTCTTGGCAGAAATGGGCTGGACTGGACGGCCCACGAGGTCTCTTCCAACTCTAGGATTCTGTACAAAGTAGGTTCGTCTGCCAGTTTTCTGCACCAATCACTGTGCATATCTGTCAGCGCTACTGCAGTCTGCTTCATTCTCAGAAGATTAGACCGTGGTATATTTTCCTTCCTTGGATTTTTTTCCCTTGTTTTCTTTACCTGAATGTAGAGTCTACACTTGAATGGACTTTAAAGCATGTTCTTGTCACCCAAAAGCTTGCAGGATGCTCCGGAGGCAGGCAAACTTCTCGGGAATATCCAAGTGGTTCTGATCCCAGGTGATTCAATTACCTGCTCGGATTGTACTGATGCCTCATGGGCTACGGAGCGCATTATCAAACTCATCCAGCACCGCTGCCCGTTCGTCGCAAGGCATTGGAGAGCCCACATCCCTCTTTGTGGCTCAGGTTAATGAGCATTCCAGCACGGATTCCAGCGTGCATCCGAGTCGCTCCGACTATAGTATTTACTCATTCATGGCAGGACTTGGAATCCGCTTACTTGATCAGGCTGCTCCGCAAATATGTCTCAATTTAGAAAGAATTAAAAGAACTGGCCAAATCTTAACCCTGTGGGTCTTTTGTCCATGCAACAGGTCTCAAGATTTCAGAAAAGCAAGAGGAGTTGCTTACTTGAGACACATCAGAGGGTGGGGGGATCTTGCCTTACGGAGAACCTCTCTTTCTCCGGTTGACACCCTCTATGAAGACATTCCTTGTGACAAAGTGTGTATGAGTATATGTGTGTGTGTGTGTGAAAGAGGCGGCATTTTGTTTGTTTTGCCTTGTATACACTGATCAGGGAACATAAAGGCTTGGTTCAGATCAAAGAAACCAGGTTTTGTTTCTTACAGGGCACAGCCAGAGGTTTCAAAGCATTTCGCAAGCAGGTCTGAACATTGGCTTTGTTATTCCTCCCTAACATCTTGTATTCTGTGGTTTGGTGCCTTGGTGTGCCTAAGGCTGTGTGTATGTGTGTTGGTTTTTGTAATTCAGAAACAAAAATACATCAAGTAAAGACAACTAAGGCCCTTCCACACAGCTGAATAAAATACAGATTATCTGCTTTCAACTGGATTATATGGCAATGTAGACTCCAATAATGCAGTTCAAAGCAGTTAATGTGGATTATCTGCCTTGATATTCTAGATCAGGGGTCCTCAAATTTTTTAAACCGGGGGCCCTCAGACCGTTGGAAGGCCGGACTATCGTTTTTTAAAAAAAATCAATAAAAAAATCCCTCTGCACATTGCAGATATCTTATTTTGCTGTGTGGGAGGGCCCTTCGAGGGAGGGGGTTCCTTCTATCCCTCTTTAGGCAGTAATTCCAGGAGCAGAGAATGGGAAATCTTCCCATTTCTAGTCTGAACAAAATCTGGCTACCAGTATTAAAAAAAACTCTAAAATTATAACTGTAAACAAAGGACAACACTCAAATACAGGGGAACTCCAGACAAGAAACAATCAGGGCCAGCTAATCACCTCTCAACAAAGGATTCTCCCTAAAAACTGTCAGGCTATGAAATAGTAATCAAGGTGGCCAATGGAAACATTCATACCTCCCTCCAACAGACAAGAGTTCTTTCTCCCACCCTGGACCTTCCACAATTTTCCTGGTTAAAGGTTTTTCCTCTGACATGAAGTCCAGTCATGTCTGACTCTAGGGTGTGGTGCTCATCTGCATTTCTAAGTCGAAGAGCCAGCGTTGTCCGTAGACACCTCCAAGGTCATGTGGCCGGCATGACTGCATGGAGCGCCGGGGCAGCCTCCCTTGGCTGGCTCACGCTGCCCATCGGGCCTGACCGATAGCGTGAGCCTGCGAAGGGAGGAGCAGCCCCGGGCGGCCTACTTGCGTGTAAAGCACCTCGTGAGGTGCTTTATGCGCAAGTAGGCCACACGGAGCAGCTGCCCTTGGCTGGCTCACGCTGCCCATTGGCCTGACGGATAGTGTGAGCCAAGGGAGGGGCACTGTGTGGGGGGGGGCGCTCCTCCTCCGCGGGCCGGATCAGGGCCCTTGGCAGGCCGGAAGTGGCCCATGGGCTGTAGTTTGGGGACCCCTGTTCTAGATTATATGGCAGTGTAGAAGGGCCCTTAGAGTCAATGGAATATAGGGATTTGAATGTTGGGCTAGGATTCCAGGAAACCAGGATTCAAATCTTTGCTCAGCCATGGAAGCCCACTGGGTTCAAATTCTGCTCAGCCATGGAAGCTCACTAAGCCCCAGATGCAGGCAAAGGCAATCCACTTCTAGCAAATCCTGCCAAATACTGTGATTGGCTTACCTTAGGTCAGTGGTTCTCAGCCTGAGGTCGCCAGATGTTTTTGGCCTACAACTCCCAGAAATCCCAGCCAGTTTACCACCTGTTAGCATTTCTGGGAGTTGAAGGCCAAAAACATCTGGGGACCACAGGTTGAGAGGTCCTTATAAATCAGAACTAATTTGAAGGCATAGAACATACCTGGTGATGATTCTTTGCACCACCTAATGGTCCTGCACTCCAGGACAGGAAAAGCGCTCTGACTTTAAACACCACACGTTATTATTATTATTATTATTATTATTAACTTTATTTGTACCCCGCTAGCATCTCCCGCAGGACTCGATGCGGCTTACACAGGCCGAAGCCTCAAAACACAATACAATAAAACATAACACAATACTAAACAAAGCAAATCAAAACAATCAAGCAAAATAACAACAATAACTACCTCAGGACACAATTAAAACTGGTTCGGCCGGCGCAATGGGGTACAGGGATTAAAATGCTGAGATGGCAGGAGGAACATGGATTAAAAGGTGCGGTGTGCAGTAACATCGGTTGTGCTAAGGTGCTTCTAGGACTTGGGAAGGGGGAAATTCCTAATCTGGGAAGGCACATCGGAACAGCCAGGTTTTTAGGTTCCTTCTGAAAACTGCTAAAGTAGGGGCCTGTCGGAGATCTTTTGGGAGGGCATTCCAAAGTCGGGGGGCCGCCACAGAGAAGGCCCTGTCCCGTGTTCCCACCAAACACGCTTGCGACGTGGGTGGGATCACGAGCAGGGCCTCCCCAGATGATCGGAGTGAGCGTGTGGGTTCGTAGATGGAGATGCGGTCACGCAGGTAGGGTGGTCCCAAACCGTTCAGGTCTTTGTAGGTGAGCACCTGCACCTTGAATTGGGCTCGGAAATAGGAATAGGAAAACAATCCTTTTACTGTAAATAATTAAAAAGCAGCAAAGTAAAAAGCACTTTAAAGAAATAGGTAAATAGGTAAATCCAATTAGGTAAGAAGATAAGCAGGAACAAATTAGTCCAGGGTAAAGTTCAGCAAAGTCCATGAAAACAAAGTTCACACTTCTCTAATATAATCCAGAAAACCAGGAAACATTAATCCAAGGCATGAGTATGTAGTCATAAAATCCAAGAATCAAAACCACGAAACAAGAAATACTTAAGCATGAATTTTCCAAGCTAGGCTTCCATGAAACAGGGATGAGAACTTTACTTGATTCCAAATGATGCTTCATCTGGCTACATTTCCCATACTTGGGACTTTTATCCCCTCATTAAGCTATCCCAAGCACTCAGAAATTGGTTTCGCTTTAATTGAGATTCCTATATCTTTTTCTGTCAGAGCCTGGCAGAATGCCATCTATCTATTCGCTCATTAACTTTTCAGGTGCCAAGTTGTTTTCAAGCCCCAAATCCTGGGAACTCTCCGGTAGCAATTCAAGGAGTACACCATCATCCTCACACCCTTCAGGGACATTCTCATGGGAAACTATACTTTGAACAGGGATCTCCTCTTCATTCTTTGCCATCTTGAAATTCATTGGCATCACTCCCCGCATCCAAAGCACTCTGACCCTGAAACATAACCACAGGCTGAGCTCCAACAAATGGGCAGAATGGTTGTGATGTCACTATGGGTTGGGTGTAGCTGAATTGTTTTACAAATGGCCTCCATTCTTTACAATGGGTAATAACTGTTGTTTGCTAAATTTTCACACTATAGCTATATATTAGGCTTGTGCAAAAAAAAATCAGAAGTTTCTGAAATCATAAGAAAATTGGAAGTTTTGTAAGTTGGAAGCCATATTTGAAGCGTTTGTGTGGCCCACACCAAATATTTTATAATTGAAACTTACCCCATACTTTAATATTTTTAGTTTTGTAAATCTTGGAAGACTCCCAAAGTCAGTTTCATATTCAATGCAAGACAAGGAAACAAAGCCAAAGGCTGCCTTAAGTGCTTTGCCATTCCTCTGTGAAATTAATGCAGTCTCTTGACATTAGCAGTGGGCAAAATAGGGGGCAGTGCATTTTGGGAACCGCACAGAACTCTGGGAAATGTAGTTTGGGAAGGGAGGAACCCTGTGCCAGAGAATTCAAAAGGCCCTGCCCTAAACTACATTTGACAGACTGCATCACCATCAGAAAGCACCAATCAGTTCTTTACTCTGAACTACTTTCAAAGTAAAAAACACAGTTAAACAGAAAACAACACTTTCAAAGTAGTAATATATTTTCTTTATTATTAAAAATGTTTTTTTATTAAAAAATTGAAAATTTTCCAAAAATCCGAGAATAAGTGAAACATTCTGAAATTTGGCGGGCTAACAGTGGTAAATGTGTTCTACCATTGCAGCTAGTTTCACCTCAATAGCCTTAAAAACGAGGGAGATCGGAGCCCCTGAAGTTTCCCCTATTATAGTAAATAAATTATGCACAATTACTATAATGAAATAGTAACAAAATTGCATTACTTTTGTTATAGCAATGAAATTTTCACTAATTATACTTTAGCAATGCTTTAGAAATGAAGGGCCAGCAAACACCCCCCCCCCCCCCCCCAGTTTTGTAATGACTTTTGAACCATTTTTAATGGATTGCACATCCCTACAAATATATATATATATGGGGAGGCTCATATTTACTCAAGTTTACATGGGATTTCAATGGGCACGTGGGCAGCTACCAGCATTGCACTCAACTTTTGCTAAAACTCCCTTTAGGGTCATCAAAAGCACAATTCTTTAATCAGTCAATAAATCTGTTTGAAAAGGGAAGCAAGCCATTCAATGCTTGTGGACTTTGAAAACATACCTGTGATGACAGCGCTCTCCCAGGGACTGAGCAGAAGAAATACAACTTTATTTGCCATAAAGAGATGCAAAATCAATCAACATTATTACCCCTTTTGGCGAAAGAAAGAACATTGAGTTCTCGTTTAATCACATTTAATGTTGTTTATTTCACAGTATGTAAAGATATGTCAACAGGAACAGTTTGCCACCTGAGGGGAATATTTAATGTCACTTAAATGGTGCCTCCGGGTCTCGGGATTTGCCTCTTCCTCGGCAGAATGAGAGTCGCGATGGCTGAAAAGAATGGCCGGGGGTCCTGGCGTGCTTTGCGGGAGTCAGTGTATGAGCTTCTTTGAGGCAACATGCTAGCTAATGGGTGCTGGGACGTGCCAGAATATCTGGAAAGCAATAGACATGAAACATCTATTGATGAAAGTTAAGGAAGAAAGGTGGGAGTTCAGGGTTACAACTGAATATTGGGGAAATAAAGTTACAAGCAAAGGACATTTATATAACTTTAAAGTAAATGCCAAAACAGTTAAACATTTTGTATACCTAAATAATAATAATAATAATAATAATAATAATAATAATATACTTTATTTATATTCCGCCCTTCTCCCCATGGAGGACTCGGAGCTGATTACAGCATTTACATACATAGGCAGACATTCAATGCCTTTACAATCATATACAATGAAGACACACCGAGGCAGAGGCTTCTCCTTTCATAGTGTCTAGATCTAGGAAAGTCATGCTCCCCATGCTCTATTCTGCTTTGGTTAGACCGCTTTACCTGGAATATTGTGTCCAATTCTGGGCACCACAATTCAAGAGAGATGTTGACTCTAAGCTGGAATGTGTCCAGAGAAAGAGGGCGACTCAAATGATCAAGGGTCTGGAGAACAAGCCCTATGAGGAGCGGCTTAAGGAGCTGGGCATGTTTAGCCTGAAGAAGAGAAGGCTGAGAGGAGATATGATGAAGGCCATGTATAAATTAAATATGTGAGAGGAAGCCACAGGGAGGAGGAGGGAGCAAACTTCCTTTCTGCTTCCCTGGAGACTAGGACGCAAGGGAACAATGGCTTCAAACTACAAGAGAGGAGATTCCATCTGAACATTAGGAAGAACTTCCTGACTGTGAGAGCCATTCAGCAGTGGAACTCTCTGCCCCAGAGTGTGGTGGAGGCTCCTTCTTTGGAAGCTTTTAAACAGAGGCTGGATGGCTATCTGTCAGGGGTGCTTTGAATGCAATATTCCTGCTTCTTGGCAGAATGGGGTTGGATGGGATGATGGCCCAGGAGGTCTCTTCCAACTCTTTGATTCTAGGATTCTATGATTCATTTCCGGCTTCTGGAGGTGATGCTTCATTTCTGGCCTGGGGAGGTGCTCTCCTCCATTTTTCAAGCCGAGGAGCCAGCATTGTCATCTCCTGGTTGCTTGGAGTATCTCTTTGCCTTTCCCACCAAAGAGGTACCTATTTATCTACATGTTTTCGAACTGCTAAGTTGGTAGGAACTGGAGCCGACAAACAGGAGTTCACCTCGTCTCGTGGATCTGACTGCTAACTTAGTTAGGTATAACCCATCACACCACCGTTATTAATCACTATTAAATCCAAACCATCCATAATCATAGCCCAGGAGCATTCCAGTAATCATTGCACTGGCTAGTAAAGCTCTACTCATCACTTTGTCTGAGAGTCCAATGACTTTAGGGGGCAAAGGACTTGAGGGAGGGATCTCTCCATGTCTACCTTTCTACTTCTTAAAGGATTGCTCTATGGTGGTTCCCAACCTTTGGTCCTCCAGTTGTTTTGGAATTTAACTCCCAGAAATCCCATACAGTTTACCAGTTGTTAGGAATTATGGAAGCTGAAGTCCAAAACACTTGGCAGACCATAGGTTGGGAACCACAGTGAAAGACGATGGACCTTAAACAATCACAAAAATCCTCCCTCCTTCTCTACAGAATATTGAGATATTATTGTTAGTCACTGGAAAATCTGGATGTACATTTGATCAGGGTACACATGCAGAGGCGGCCCTAGGTAATTTTCAATGGTAAGCAAACAGTATTTTGGCGCCCCCCGCCCCCCAACCAATCACTGATATATATTTTCTATTCGTCATGGAAGTTCTGTGTTTGGTTCAATTCCATCATTGGTGGAGTTCAGAATGCTCTTTGATTTTAGGTGAACTATACATCCCGGTAACTACAACTCGCATATGTCAAGGTCTATTTCCCCCCAAGAGCACCCTTGGGCAAAATCAACTATACTGCAAATGCTTACTTTGCTTAATGGTTGAGCCGCCCCCGTACACATGTAAAATTAAATGCCAAAATTTAGCAGGAGGAAATCAAATGGCAATGAAACCTCCGCCTTCATTTCCGGATGTCAAGCCGCAGCCAAATGCAGGCAGGCACATCCTATTGTTGTTGTTGTGTTGCTGTTCTCAAGAAGCAGAACCAGCAACGATGTGACTACGTATCCCCGTGTGTTAATAGCCGCCCTGACTGTTTGTGTTTATGAAGGTTCTTCTTCCCCCTCATTTTGTCACGGTGATAATCCACTTCTCAGAAAGACAAGCCAGGAAAACACACTGGAGATCTTCTGACACATCTCTCATTCACCGCCAGTCTTTCCTTAACGCCCACTTCCCGCTGGTTCCAATTATGTAGGTGATGTTCCTGCCAGTTTTGCTGTGATGGCAGCTTTAATAATTGATATTAACATGCTTAATGTGCGTACTTGCTACTCCGCATGTCTATTCTATCCTGGCTTAGAACATGTTCAGGTAATAATGACACTTTGAACAGTTTGTCAGTGGAATAATGAAGTCATGTCTGAAAGCTCAGTGAACATTTTTAGTTCAACTCTAAAGGGACACCTGAGATTGGTTTTACACCTTTGGAAAAGGTGGCTTGATGCAGGGAAAGTAAAAAGAAACTAGGTTCACCAATATAGGTTCCTTTACATATTGATTCAGGACTTTCTCCCATGAGTCCACTGCTTCACAGTAGTAGTGTGATCATAGAGAACGTTCCACAGTGAGCATCTTTGTTATCACACCTCTCTTCGTGTGTGCAGTTGACCTTCTCCAAGGCTGGAAAAGTTTCCTTTTTTAGACTTTTAGAAATCCTTTTTGGCATGGCCTCCTGGGGAGAGTGGTTGGCACTGTCCAGCCTACATAGCAGATCTTTCCCTTATTCCTGAGATTCTAGACAAAGATGATGATTCAAAAGGGTAAAACAATAACTCAGACCTGACTTGAGGGCCTAAGCTATCGTTGGGTCATTGGGCAAACATTGGTCACTCCAATCCTGTCAATTTACCTCTCCCATTCATTGTTTCCTGCCCGGCACGTCTCCTGCCCTCTCATTGGCTGAGCAGCCGAAGTGGGGCTAGCACTCCGATTGGACAGAGCGCAGCCTAGCTGACCGCGCCTCCCAGCCAGCTGATGACTCCAACCAATCAGCACAAAGCCGGCTCAGGAAATTTGAATTTGACAGCTCTGTATTTCCTATAAATATTGCTTTATTTCCCCTGACGAGTCATGTTGGCTCCTGGGCAAATGATTGCGGTCGTCATCCGTTCCAGCTGGACTGAAATAAACATCTTGGTGGCTTTCCTTCAACTTGGTGAGACTTTATTTGGAAAGAATTAGGGAAACATTCTTTTGGGTGCTTGCTGTCTCACCAGGGTCCCGGATCCTCTTTTTTGGGTCTGGTCGGTCTCTGCTCTGCCAGGGCCTCCCAAATTCGTGCTCGACATCAGTGTGATCATAGATAACGTTCCACAGTGAGCATCTTTGTTATCACAGCTCTCTTCATACGTGCAGTTGACCTTCTCCAAGGCTGGAAAAGTTTCCTTTTTTAGACTTTTAGAAATCCTTTTTGGCATGGCCTACTGGGGAGAGTGGTTGTCACTGTCCAGCCTATATAGCAGATTTTCCTCTTATTTCTGAAATACTCAAGAAATGAGTTAGTGTTCATCTGGGCCATTGGACCTTTCTGTGGCATAGAGTTACCAAATCTCAAGGCTTAGTCCTTACTTGTCTGTTTCCATGGTTCATCTGCAGGAGGGAGATGGGGTGCAACTTCTCCAGTTTTGAAGGGCGAAGCTCCAGACAAGGCAAACTCAACGTCTGCAAGTCCTCATCTCAGCTCGGAGCATATTGCTACAATATGCAAACCTTCATTGATTTCTTGCTACAATTTGCAGATACTCTCCAGGAGGGTCTTAATATTTATTGACATCCTCCTTTCCTCTCCGTATTGTGGCAGGAAGGGTCAGCCTCCCCCCCCCGCTCGGCATCCATCCCATAGCTATTTCCATAAACTGGTGTGTTAAGTCGGTTGTGTTTTGAGTTAATGGGGTATGTCCAGCCACCCCAGTGGCCTGTCCATCTGTGTTTACGGTCTGTCATAATTGAGTGGGCTGCAGGATCCCAGATTCTGTCATAGTTGTTATGAGGCAGGATACAGGGCAGTTAATGATTCCGAGATTTGTTTTTTTCCAGTGTCCCCACTTTGGGTGAGTATTGCCATTGCCAGCTTGATTAGTATTGAATGGCCCTGCAGCTTCAAAGCCTGGCTATTTGGGGGGATCCTTTGTTGGGAGGTGTTAGCTGGCCCCAATTGATTCTTGTGTGGAATTCCCCTGCTTTTTTGTATTGATCTTTATTTACTGTCCTTATTTTAGAGTCTTTTTAATACTGGCAGCCAGATTTTGTTCGTTTTCATGGTCTCTTCCTTTCTGTTGAAATTGTCCACATGCTTCCTGTGTATTTCAATGGCTTCTCTGTGTAGTCTGACCTGGTGGTTGTGGGAGTGGTCCAGCACTTCTGTGTTCTCCAATAATAATCTGCTGTGTCCAGGCTGGTTCATCAGGTGCTCTGCTGTGGCTGACTTCTCTGGTTGAAGGAGTCTGCGATGCCTTCCATGTTCCTTGATGCGTGTCTGGGCAATGCTGCTGCTGCGTGTGGTGGTCCCTCTGGAGACTTCTTGTCCACAGCTGCATGGTACACGGGAGACTCCTGCAGAAGCGAGAGGACCCCTCTTGTCCTTTGCTGAACGGAGCATTTGCTGGATCCTAGTTCCAATCAAAGTATAGGGACATTTCCATACTCTTTCTTGATAAGAGGCATTAGCCAGTTCTAGTCAGATTACTTAAATTGTCTCTTATCTTTCCTTCCAGTGTACCTGACTGAACGTATCTCCTTCTACGTCCCTCCTCAGAGTTTAAGATCTTCTGGGGAGGCCTTGCTCTCAGCCCCACCTCTGTCTCAAACACGCTTAGCGGGGACAAGGGACAGGGCCTTCTCGGTGGTGGCCCCACACCTGTGGAATTCACTCCCCGGGGAAATTAGGCTATCGTCATCCCTCCTCACCTTTAGAAAGAAGGTAAAAATGTGGATGTGGGACCAGGCCTTTGGGCGGAAATGACAATTGACAATGTTGACAGTGGCTTCCAAATGGATTATGGATAAGTTAAATAGAGTACTCAACTATAGCATACAGCTAGATAATGGCCACCAGACTGGTAATAGTTCAGTAGACTGTAATAATATTGTTTTAATGATTTTATGCTTTTAACTGTTATAATTATTGGTGTTTGTATTTTATTATGCGGCATCAAATCCAATTGGAAGCCACCCTGAGTCCGTCCCCCCCCCCCCCCCCACGGCCTTCCCAGGGGTTGAGAAGGGCGGGGTAAAAGTAAATAAATAAATTCCCTGAGAACTGACCTTTCAGCAGAGATTTCTGCCCTAAGCCCCAGACAGGAAAATATGACAGCAGAGGCTGAACGACCAGCGGTGAGCACCTGTGATTGGGGCATAATGTGCGAGATTGAATGGCAACACAAGGCGCTGTCCCTAAATTCTGGTCCTGAAGCAGTTCAAGCCATTCAAAATCACACGAATATCAGACGCGGCATAACCACTGTTGGCTGAATGTCTGCACACACACACACACAGACAGACAGACAGGCACACACATCATATTTTATACAATAAAATCCCTATTAAGTTTTCACTCCACCTTCCCATTCTTCTCTGATGAGCAAAGTCTTGGTAAAGAATCTTTTTCCACAGACAGACGAGAAGGGCGAAAGAATGGATTCTTTTGTCTTCAGGGGTGGAAAAAAACCCCATTGTTTCTTTTGAACTACTTCCTTCTGAGTATTTTTTTTACAGATCTTTCATCTGCCTTTAAGTGGCTCCATTTTAAGCGTGAGTCAGTCTGCTTTTCAAAGTTAATGCAACTCAATCAAAAACTGACTTGGCTGCAGTGACTGCACAGGCAACTAAGATTTCAACTGAGATTTGGAAGGAAGGAAGGAAGGAAGGGGGGACGAAACGGGGGGGGGGGAGAAGAAAACCTCCGAAATCAAAACTTTATCTGCTCCTCAATCCTTTCCAGCAGAGAGAGAGAGAGAGAGAAAATGCTTGGGAGCCATTTTGAAATTTAAGCAAAGGGAGGAAAGCACCAGGATACATTGATCAGCCTGAATGGGCCCATTAGGAACTCGGAAGTAGACGGGGTGAATCTGATGGAAACCAGATGTGGTTGAATAACTTAAGGTGGTAAAAGTTATTTGAAATGAAGAATATACAAACTCAGAGAGGCTGCAGCAGGTTGCTTTTGCTTGAGCCTGCCGGGAAGGGCAAGATTGTGCCCACTTCTCTTTCCCGCAAACTACTTTTGCATTTTGAACACAGTTTGCAGCACCAGGAGAAAGCAAAAGTGATTTTGTTGACTGGGGTACACCAGTGCTTCATATTGTGTGACTGAATATTTTAGTTGTGAATCTTATATGTTACATTGCAGTTGTGCAGTGCGTACTGCTGCATTGCACAATGGCTTCCTACCATTGACCTTTTACAATGGCTTCCTGCCATTGACCTGTTGCTTTTCTGCATAGGAGTTGCACAGTGCTGCTATGGCACATGTTCACATTGTAATAAGAAATTCAATGTGCAAATTTGATAAATGTGAATTTAAAATGATGTGTGGGGATGAATGGAAGAATGGAAAGATGTATGGATGGAGCTAATAATTTTGGAGACACCGGTATAATATTAAGGCCTGCAATGACTAACTACCTGCCTGCTGGAAATGAGAAACCCTGATAAGAACTGGGACAGTGATAACGGAAATGTTTGCAACCTTCCTTATGTTAAGAAGGAAGTCAACACAAGCCTTGTGTTTGTTAACACCAATCAAGAAGATCAACACTGAGATGGATCCAGGATGGAAGACATCTATCATTAATTTACAACTTTGGGATGACATCAACAGAATATTCCTATAAAAGACTCAGGCTAATAATGCTCAAAGTGTGGCAGACCTGAGGAGTCTGGTTCACCCGCCATGCTCTGCTCCATGGAAGGAGAGAGATGGTGTATTCAGAGAGTGACAGATGTGCACCGGAGCAGTCTGGTCACTTTGGGGCTTCTTTCTCAAGTGAAGAGGAGGAAGAAGTGCGCTTTTGGACTCTTGGGTTTTGTGCAGGGAGTCAGGTTCTGCTGTATGGAAACAGAGATCTGGTCCTTGGCGCTGTTCTGAGGGAAAGAAGTTTTGGCGTTATGGAAGTTATGGAACTATGCGTTGGCAGGCTGCAGGAAAGCAGGGTCTGGCCCAACAGGTGTTTCTCCAAGGAGGGAGAAAAGGATATGGTCATATTTGGATGCATGAGGATAAATGCGTGTACATGTGTGTGAATGTTGAGTGAAAATGTATTTCCCCTTTGTTTGTTTGTTAACCAGTGTAATTGTGAATCCAATGTAGTTGCATAGAATCTGTATGTCTGTGTGTCCAATGTCTTTTTTTTTTTGTCTAAATGTTTTTCTGTCATCTGATATACTCTCTCACACTGGAAATTGCAATAAAAAGAACCTATGCTTCAAAGTCATTGAAAAGTCATTCATGACAACATGAGGGTATTCATCATCATCATCATCATCATCATCATCATTGGTGATCCCTCATGGCCAAATATGCCTTCCAAGTGTAAGGTCTTGGCAGTGAATCCATAGGTGACTGTAGAGACCTATTCTTGATCTATTTTATTTTATTTTATTTACAGTATTTATATTCTGCCCTTCTCACGCTGCAGGGGACTCAGGGCAGATTACAATGTACATATATATGACAAACATTCAATGCCATAAACACACAACATATATAGACAGACAGTCAGAGGCTATTTAACATTCCAGCTTTTTCATGAGGGTATTCTGGCCACTAGGGGAGCTGTCGCTTCACCATCCATTTGTGACACTGATAAAGTACTTCCTCATTCTTTGCATGCATGCTGGAGATTTTTTATGGTGTCATAAATTAGCTTCCCTGCATAAGCGGTACCTAAATTTCCTACTTGACAGATGCAACTGTCATTCGGGCTGCAAAGGTCAACAGCAAGCTACACAAATTGATCAGAAGCTCACTCTGACCCAGGCTGGCTTCGAACTCATGACCTTTTGGTCAGTAGTGTTCCTAATGCAGCTGACTCCCAGCCAGCTGCGCCACAGTCCCGGTGATCTTTTGCAGTGAGGACTGACATCCAGGTGGAAGACGGTTTTAACAAAGGTTAGCATCTTTCAATCTCTTTTCCTGCCCATCAACATTCTGTTTTCCGTTCTTGAATCAGGAGTAGAGTGACTGCTTTAGGAGACGGTGATCGGGCACCAGTCCAGGAGAGCTGATGGCGAAGGATCATCGCTTCAATTTGGTGGTCTTTCCGTCTTCCAGAACGCTGACATTTTTCTGCCTGTCTTCCTAAGAGATTTGCAGGATTTTTCAGAGGCAATGCTGGTGGAATCGTTCCAGGAGTTGAGTGTGACGTCTGTAGACAGGCCACGTTTCATAGGCATATAACAGGGTTGAGAGGACAATAGCTTTATAAACAAGCATCTTGGTATCCCTACAAACGTCCCAATCCCCAAACACTCTCTGCTTCATTTGAAAAAATACTGCGCACGCAGAGCTCAGAGGATGTTGTATTTCAGTGTCAATGTTGACTTTTGTGGTGAAGTGGTGAGGCCAAGGTAGTGGAAATGGACAACATTTGCTAATGTTACACCATTGAGCTGTATTTCTGGCGTTGCAGAGGGATTGGCTGGTGATTGCTGGAAGAGCACTTTGGATTTCTCAATGTTCAGTGACAGGCCAAGCTTTTCATATAGTTCTTGCAAAGGGGTCTAGAGGGGCTTGTAGATCTTCTTCTGAATGAACACAGGCTACATTATCTTCAGCATATTGGAGTTCTATAACAGACGTTGTTGTGACCTTGGTTTGGAGGGTATTGGTGCTGTGCTAATGGGAAGTTGGATTGAGGACTTCTGATAAAACCCAAGACAAGTGTGCTGCAAGCCTAAAAGGGGGGGGGGGGGGTGCCTATAGCCACGTTCTATAGACATCTCCAGCCTTTAAAGAGCCAGACTGTTTCCAGGATAAGAAGGGTTGGGGTTTTTTTTTCAAAAACCCACCTCTGCAATCTTGAAAAGGAAACCCAAATTCATACAGAAACTCTGAAGCTGGCTTGTACTTTGTAAAACATGTCAGGAAGTCAAGCTTGAGCCCAGCGATGCTCGACTGCAAGGACTGTCAAGACGATCAGTGCTTTAAGCGCTACTGCCATCATGTGTCAGACTGAAAGCAAAGGAAGACAAACTTACAGAACAGCACTAACAAGCAGGAGTACAGTCCAACCTTCCCAGCAGAAGTCTGTGGAAATAGTACACTGGTGAAGATGGCACATAGGTTATTGTGACCCCAGAGCTCTCTGGCAGTGGAGGAGTTTGGTGGCACTGGTTTGGCTCTCAGGTGCAAAACTGAAACCTTCCATGAGCCATTCTTTCTCAGCAGAGCTACCTTATAGGGCTGTACATATAATGTATATACCACCCTATGGCTAGAAAAGAATTTTAAACTGAAAGTAAACATGACTGCTCATCTTAAGACACCGTCAGACCTGAGAAAGGAAATCCAGTCCACCGAACAGGACAAAATAATATTAAAAAAAGCTTGCATAGTGTCAATTATCTTACGCCTCTGCATCCATTTACCAACTATTACTTACTTACTTAGGCGATCCCTCGTTGTCCGAGTAGAATTGTTATAGAACTCCAATATGCTGATGACAATGTCATCTGTGTGCATTCAGAAGAAGATCTACAAGCCACTCTAAACACCTTCGCAGAATCATACGAGAAGTTCGACCTGTCATTGAACATCGAGGAAACCAAAGTACCAACGATTAAGGTGGGGCAGGCTATCTACAAGAGTAAATCTTCAGCTTTTACATCCCACTTACCCTCTTTTTCTCAACAGGAGGAATATTTAGGCTGAGAATCTGCAAACTATAGTGATGAAAGGAATAGTTTCATTGTGTAACTGGAATATGAACAGATGAATCGTAGAATCATAGACCCCAAGGGCCACCCTGTCCAATCCCCTGAACGGAACTATTTGGGGGGGGGGGGGGACATGAATGGGCACAGCCAGGCCTAGAGGGACAGATCTGCTGAGTTGGAGGTTTAACAGGATGGAGCAATATTCCCCTCTCCTCCTCCTCCTCCTCCAAATGCGGGTAATTTTCCATGACTGCTGGAATTAATAAACTGCCTTTCATTTGTGACACCTCGGCATGAATTTTACATTAGGCTTAATTCAGTAAAGTTCACAACTGACACAATCCCCTTTTTTGTGACAATCTTTGCAATTGTCCTATTTTGGTGGGGAAAGAGGTGGATTTAAAAAAACCCTCTTTGTACATTTAGGATGTCTGTGGCAGAGAGCTGTCTTTAATCTCAAGAAAGGGCTTTTGTGTCACCCTCTCTTGCCCACAGCCTTGATTAAGGAAGTCGGTGAAGGGAATCCAACCCACCTCTCACCACCCGCTCCGGAGTCCATTTACACCAGTGGTTCTCAACCTGCCTAATGCCGCGGCCCCTTAATACAGTCCCTCATGTGGTGGTGACCCCCAACCATCACATTATTTTTGTTGCAACTTTTATGAGTCGTAATTTAAATATCTAATTTGCAGGATATGTTACAGTAAGTCGTAACAGGATCAAGTATGTGTGTGTTTGTTAAAGAAAACCATATGCTGTTGATTATAATGTGCAGCTGCTAATGTAGGTCAACTAGTAAGTTTGGCCCACACCCGGTGGGGTTTAACTGTATGGATTTTAGAGTACAGTTCGGCTTTTGCTCTGAGGAGCCTTGGCACAGGTCAGGCATGTAGCCGGGGTGGGGGGGCTTCAGGGGCTTCAGCCCCCCTCCCCCCCCGAAATTCTCATGGTGGTTCGCGAAAAGGCCTTACTGGTGCATTATTTAAACTGTTATGTTTATTCATATCATGACCTGATCCCCATACTCAATATATCCCATGTGCATGGAGGGGGTATTGGGGTAATGATACAAAGGTGCGCTAGGCTAGACCCTCTTTCACTCAGACTCAGCCCCCCCCCCCCCGAAACGAAATCCTGGCTACGGGCCTGGCTCAGGTATTTGGCTCAACCATTTGTACTACTCTCTCATTTGGGGGAAGTTGAAGAAGCCTTATTCTGTATTGCTTACAAGGACTATGGAAGTTTGTTGCACTGTTTGTTTTGTTTGCAACACTGCAAGTTTATGTTTTTTTCCTGTTCCTTTTCCTCTTGCCTGTGTGCAATGTTATTGTGCCTTCTGCATTGGACCTGACTGAATCCCGCTTGAGCGCAACAGGATGTGTTTTCATTCATTTCGTACAAATACTCGATATGCAAAAATTTGGATACCGGTGGGGTTGGGGGCGATTTATTTTGTGGACCGGGTGTGGTCCAAACTTACTAGTTGACCTACATTAGCAGCTGCACATAATAATCAATAGTATAAGGTAGTTGTAGTTGATGGGATTTATAGTTCACCTACAATCAAAGAGCATCCTAAACTCCACCAACAACGGGATTGAACCAAACTTGGCACACAGAACTCCCATGACCAACAGAAAATACTGGAAGGGTTTGGTGGGCATTGACCTTGAGTTTTTGGAGTTGTGGTTCACCTATACCTAGAGAGCACTGTGGACTAAAACAATGATGGATCTGGACCAAACTTGGCATAAATACTCAATATGCCCAAATGTGAACACTGGTTGAGGCCTTGACATTGAGGAGTTGTAGTTCCTGGGATGTATATTTCACCTGCAATCAAAGAGCATTCTGAACCCCACCAACAATAGAATTGGGCCAAACATCCCACACAGAACCCCCATGACCAACAGAAAACACTGTGCTTTCTGATGGTCTTTGGTGACTCCTTTGACACCCCCTCATGACCCCCAGGTTGAGAAACGCTGATTTACGAAGCAGACCAGGTTTTGAGCGCCACTCATCTCAACGCCACCTTGTCATAGTGAAAGATATTTGAATGGAAGGAAGATTAATGAAGGGAGTGTATGTGATGGGATAACATCAGTGGACACCTAGAATAATTAATGCCGGGAGCATGGATCACCTTGGTTCCATTAGGGAAATCCGTGTTTATCCGACTCAGAATCTACTCTCAGTTCCCTCATGAGCAGGCGGCACGTAAAGGGATTGTGGGTGTGCTTTCATGGGGGGGGGGGGGCATGATAGAGAACAAAGGGGGAGCGAGGGAGGGAGGGAGGGAGGGAGGCAAGGGGTGTTCATGCTCCTGGAAGAGTGCTGACAGGTAAAGAGGAGAGCGACACAGAAGAATGAGGAGAGTCGGCTGAGGCTCTCTGTATTCAACACGTCTACACGTCTGGCATGAAAACAAGATATTCTTCTCCTTTGCTGCCACCCAGACTCTTCCAGCTCTCTCTTGTTAAAATGAGGAATGTTTCTAGTCCTTAACATTCCCCACAGGGGAAACTGACTTGACGTTATCACAATATCCTTCCACACTTTCCACATCCAAATTTTGGAATACGTAGTCACTTCTATTACAGGCTGAGGAATTCATGCAGAATTTCAATTTTTTTCAGATGGGTAACAGACATTGGGACATTTTTCATAGGAATAGAAATAAAGTTATTATTAGCATTATCATTATCATCGTTGTTATTTATTATTATTAGTATTAGTATTAGTATTAGTATTGTCAAAGGCTTTCATGGCCGGAATCACTGGGTTATTGTAAATTTTTCAGGCTGTCTGTCCATGTTCCAGAAGCATTCTCTCCTGATGCTTTGCCTGCATCTATGGCAGACCTGAGAGGTTGGGAGGTCTATTGGAAACTAGGAAAATGCGGTTTATATATCTGTGGAAAGTCCAGGGTGGGAGAAAGAACTCTTGTGTGTTGGAGGTCAGAGTGAATGTTTCAATTGGCCACCTTGATTAGCATGTAAAGGCCTAGCAGTTTTCAAGGTGTGGCTTCTTACTGCCTAGGGGAATCCTTTGTTGAGAGTTGATTAGCTATCCCTGATTGTTTCTTGTCTGGCGTTCCTCTGTTTTTGAGTCTTGCTCTTTATTTAATGTTATGATTTTAGAGTTTTTTAAATACTGGTAGCCAGACTTTGTTCATTTTCATGGTTTCTTCCTTTCTGTAGAAATTGTCCACATGCGTGTGGATTTCAATGGCTTCTCTGTGTAGTGCGATATGGCAGTTATTAGAGTGGTCCAGCGTTTCGAAAACATGCAATGTGAGTAGATCAGTAAGTAAAAGGTGCCCATGCAACCATACCAGCAATGACCAGGTGGGTCTACAGACAACAAGCTACTCTGAAATCTATGGTGAGGTGGATCTGGAATTGGTTAAATGGACGAACCCAGAGGGTGATTCTCCCCAAGGCTTCCTCCTCTTCATCCTGGAAAGAAGTGATGAGCGGAGGGCCACAAGCAGGGTTCTGTCCTGGGCCCGGTCCTGCTCAGGATCTTTATTAAGGACTTAGATGAAGGGCTAGAAGGCAGGATCATCAAGTTTGCAGACGACACCAAATTGGGAGGGAGAGCCAAGACTCCAGAGGACAGGAGCAGGAGTCAAAGGGATCTTGGCAGATTAGAGAGATGATTGGCCAAAACTAACAAAATGAAGTTCAACAGGGACAAATGCAAGAGACTCCACTTTGGCAGGAAAAACGAAATGCAAAGAGACAGAATGGGGGACGATGAGGCCTGGCTGGAGAGCAGTACGTGTGGAAAAGATCTTGGAGTCCTCGTGGGGAGGAAGGGGAACATGAGCCAGGAATGTGAAGCCAATGGGATGTTGGCCTGCATCAAGAGGAGCATAGTGTCTAGGTCCAGGGAAGTCATGCTCCCATGCTCTATTCTGCTTTGGTTAGACCACACCTGGAATATTGTGTCCAATTCTGGGCACCACAATTCAAGAGAGATATTGACAAGCTGGAATGTGTCCAGAGGAGGGCGACTAAAATGATCAAGGGTCTGGAGAACAAGCCCTATGAGGAGCGGCTTAAGGAGCTGGGCATGTTTAGCCTGAAGAAGAGAAGGCTGAGAGGAGATATGATGAGAGCCATGTATAAATATGTGAGAGGAAGCCACAGGGAGGAGGAGGGAGCAAGCTTGTTTTCTGCTTCCCTGGAGACTAGGACGCAAGGGAACAATGGCTTCAAACTACAAGAGAGGAGATTCCATCTGAACACGAGGAAGAACTTCCTGACTGTGATGTGGCAGCAGCTAAATAGAAATTAATGAAATTAATGAAATCTTACCTTAAAAAAGGGATTCTTAATAATGTGAAGAAGGAATCTTGGAGATGATTCTCTGGTGGAAGGGAAACCGACAGATGGCATAAAGGACAGGAGGCTGGGGACCTAATCTTGTGTCAATATTTGGATAAGCCGAGGTCAGAGCGGAGCTATATGTGGAAGCCTACAAGGGTGGGTGCCAAGAACAATTGATAATTATTAACCTAAGGAAGAAGCGAACATTTGAAGATATGGTATAACAGCGCCACCTCCTGTCTGGTTGAAGTAAATAGCAGACAAAAATGATATACCTTTTTAATGGATGAAATGTATTGTGAATGTATTGGGAAGATAATTAATAAGGGAAATGCTTGCTTAAAGATACAGAAATGAAGATGTGTGGAATCATATAATATGATGTGAAGAAATATATGAAGTTATGATTCATTTTAATGGTTCAATGTAAATCAATGTAAATCGTCTGGGAACGAGGTCAGATGATGTAAGGGGAAAGTTGTGGAAAACCTAATATTTTGCCAATAAGTGTTCTTGCCAAACAAATGTTCTTGGCCGCGATTCGAGGACAAACTGATTAGATTGTGTAAAGGTTAGGGCTTTTCTGCGCATGTGTAACCCTGAGAATTATGCTATAAATACTGGGTGGTTTGGATCAGTCTTTTGTACCTCAACAGCCAGATTGGAGCTGAGGTGCCCTTACCCGGGTAAGCATTAAAAATTCTGTGAACTTGCAAAGCTGTCTCTGTCTCTTCCTTCTTCCTCTTCCTCCTGGAATCTTTTGGGGACCCCGCGCTCCCCGCTTCAGTGAGAGCCGTTCAGCAGTGGAACTCTCTGCCCCGGAGGGAGTGTGGTGGAGGCTCCTTCTTTAGAAGCTTTGAAACAGAGGCTGGATGGCCATCTGTCAGGGGTGCTTTGATTGCAACATTCCTGCTTCTTGGCAGAATGGGGTTGGACTGGATGAGGGCCCAGGAGGTCTCTTCCAACTCTTCTAGGATTCTAGGATTCTATGAATGGGAAAATGGAACATGAGCACCTTCCCATAGCCAGAGTTGAGCATCGCCTCCAGATGCTGGAGATGGAAAGGGAAACCTTTGCCTTAGTTTGTATTGTATGTCATTGTTATTATTGTATACAAGGCACTGAATATTTGCCTATATATGTGTAAACTGTAATCCGCTCTGAGTCCCTTCGGGGAGATAGAGTGGAATAGAAATAAAATGTATTATTATTATTATTATTATTATTATTATTATTATTATTGTGAGTAGCCACTGAACGAGAGCCTCTTCCACCATGAATTTGTCCAATCCCTTTTGAAAGCTTTGCAAACCATCAGTCATTGCAACATCATTTGGGACTGGATTTCACAGTTGTCACTCTGTACTGTCATAATAACACATTTTCTTTTCTGTGTCCTGCATTTCTCATCATTCTGCTTCAGTGGATGACCCTACATTCTAGTATTATGAGAAAGGATGAGAAATGTCCTGTCTATTTTCATGTCATTTATACCTGGATACAAATCTATTGTGTCATTCCTTCCTTGTCTTGCTTTTTTAAAAAAATACTCCCAGCAGTCTAGTTTAGATGTAACCAAGTGTAATGACGGTAGGTTAGTTCTGCTCAATGAAGAAGCACCGGAGCTGGGAAAGGACACCCAAGGCTCCACAGAGAGCTCTAAATCTGGAATGCGCACCGCAATCTTGGAATCCTAAAATAATAGAGTTGCCCCATGAAGGCCATCTCCGATCTCACCTGAAGACAGGAGATTTGTGTGGGGAATTGGAGAAGGTGCGTGGCAAACAGCTTCTCCTCCGACACCTTCTTGGTGCTTCTCAGCCTCTGCTGCCCGAGGCAACTTCCTTACTCCACTCAATGACAGAGCTGTATCGGTATTCGAATCAATACTCCATAGTCCAAAGCATCTCTCTGTTCTGAGAGTCTAGTAAGTCTCTAAGCATACCGTTCCTGAATTGAAGTCCAAACGGAACTGCTCCTGCAGTCTTCTAAAACTTCTACTCTACTTCTACTCTCTCTAAGGATTTAATGGCTTCTACTCTCTAAAATGGAGTCTGAGTCCTGAACATGCCCAGTTCTGATCACATGATCTGTAGCCCCTCCCACAACAAAGAGTTAGGTAAAATTGCAAACTGTTCTGGAACAGCTGTACCAGGAGCTCCTATTTTGTTTGCTTTGCATTGAATGTTTGTTGCAGTCCTAAGTTTCTGGGACTCTGCAAATAGGTGGCTTCTTTTGGCTGCAATCATAGGGCAAGCCGCCTGTCAATTATAGTTAGGTTCCCTGGTCCCGCCCCCTTTTTGGGTTTTTGGAGGGAATAGGAGCCAGTTTGAGTTCAGTCCACACAGAGCAGCTTTCCATACTGGACATGAAACCAAGAGCTCCTGTAGAAACAGGCATGTAGCGGGGAGGGGGGGGGGGCTTAGGGGGCTTCAGCCCCCCCCCCCCCCAAAAAATTTTCATGGTGCTCCATGAGAAGGCCTTACTGGTGCATTATTTAAACTGTTCTGTTTATTCATACCATGATCTGATCACCATGCTCAATATATCCCATATGCATGATGGGGGTATTATTGGGGTAATGATATAAAAGGTTTGCTAGGGTAGACCCTCTTTCGCTCAGACTCAGCCCCCCCCCCCCCCCCCCGAATCAAAATCCTGGCTATGGGCCTGTGTAGAAAGCTTCGTCTTCTATGGCTTGGCCGGGGAGATATACAGCCCACAGCTTGGCTGGGGAGAAAAGGCCTCACAGCTTGGCCGGGGTTATACAGCCCACAGCTTGGCCGAGGATCCTACAGCCTTACAGCTCCTTTGCGGAGGGACTTCAGCCAGCCATCACTGAAACCTGAACTCCTTTTGCCCTGGAAGTCTACAAAGCTCTGCTTGGTAAAGGTCGCTCGCGGAAGCCAGAAGCAGTTGGTACCGGGTGCAGGGGCTCCACGCCAACAGAGGCAAAGACAGACCGCCCAGATTATAAGTTAAGGATTTCCCCATTAGTTCTTATACAGTTATGAAGATAGTGCCTGTTCCCAGTGAACAAGATTGCAAGAGCCAATAGACTGTTAAGAAAGTACCTGTTTGCTTTCATCAATAACGAACTTTGCTGGACTTACTTTAAGCCTCTACAGACTCTGTTTTAAGGAAATCCAAGGGCCTTTAATCTGAGGCAGCCCCGTTGGGCATCCCATTGGGCACACAGAATGTATGTCCTGTCTACAGTCATATGCACAGGCCCAGCGTGCGACAGCACACAAACCAATACCAACATACAATACAGTAAGCAACTGTATCCATAACAAATGACTAATGGAGGCTTGAGAAGGTTGCTGTTTCCACAAATTCCTCCTTATCATTCCATCAAACAGGACACACCTTCCAAGAGTTGATAGATGCCCTCCAATATTTCACAGCTGAAAACCAGGGCATGTCTCCAGCCAAGCCACATCGGAGCATGGTCAAGGTGGCAAAAAGTGATATGAATGAGGAACACGCAAGCTAGGAGATGCTTTTGCCTAAAAGGAAAGACAAGGCTCGACACTCCCTCTCTTTTTTGCTGTGTTGAGTGCAATTCGGCAATTGAAGCAAACTGAGCACAAAGAGACCCTGCTCACGCTCCCACTTGCCTCGCAAGCGTGATTGGTGGGGACGAGAGAGAGGGCCTTCTTGGTGGTGGCCCCTCGACTGGAACTCACTTCCCAAGGACATCAGGCATGCCCCAACTCTGGCAGTCTTCAGGAGGAGCTTGAAGACGTGGTTGTTCCAGTGTGCCTTCCCAGAATAATGATCCCATAGCACATTGTCCTCCAAAGCACTTTATAGTGTTTTAGGTCTGCTCGTATGTCCCCACAAACCTCCCCATCATTTTCACCCATGTCCAGCTTTTTTTTTAATCTTTTAATTTTGATTACATTTGGCCACCCATAGATTTTAAAGTGTGTTGTCCTATTGATAATGTTGTGTTATTGTTTTATTATTTTGTTGTTTTAAACTGCTTGTATTGTTGCATTTTGGGCTCGGCCTCATGTAAGCCGCACCGAGTCCCTCGGGGAGATGGTAGTGGAGTATAGTGTTGTTGTTGTTATTATTATTATTATTATTATTGGAAGAAAATTAAGCATTAAATAGTGAACTGATTCAAACTTCTCCAAAGGATTGGCTGAGATGGCTTTGCGTGGGTGGCGGCCCCTAAGCCACGTCCCTTCGTCTTGGAGGCAGGCAGGTGACCCACGGGCAGAGATTTGGGAGAGAGTGGACTTGCTGCGTTCCAGATCTCCAGCGAGCGAATCTCAATGCGAGCCTGAATGGACGTGTCGTGTCTCACACCGCTTTATCCCGGCTGGGTTGTTGTTATCTTGGCCTGACCTACTCGGAAGCATTAGGGAGACAATTTGTCACATAGACAAGGTTGTCTGTGGCTGTGTTCGGAGCCTCCATCCCTCCTCCTTGCGCTTTTCTTTCCGAAGCCTCCCGTCACACAGCGCAAGCACCCGTGTCTGGCCCGTTTTCTGTCTGTCTGGCAGCTGCGTATCATCAATGGGTCTCATTCTGGGAAGCTGATTCAGGGAGAAAGAAAGAAAGAAAGGAAGGAAGGGAAGGGAAGGGAAGAGGCCTCCGTCAACATGAAGCATCCCGCAGCCTTCCAAAGGTGAACCTGTTGCCATAGGAACTGCAAGTTCTTTTTTCTGGCCCTCAAACACAGAGCTGCAGCGACACCCACAGATCGGTCCTAACACAGCAACATCTCCAAAAATGTGTTTAGCAACAATGTCATAAAACGAGAAAGCAGTCAAGCATTCACCACAACTTTCATATGCTTGACCTGGAATTTGAAAAACCCAAATTCCCCCCAAAATAGACCATAAGGGTGGCTTGGACAATGTTACTTTGAACTCCCACCATGAAATAAAGAGTCAGACACAAGAAAATGGATCTAAAGGGCCATTTTCTGACCTATTTATTGAAAGAATTTGTAGTAATCTGTAGAAGGAAAATCTGTAAAAATGCAAAATAGAACTCCTGGCTGAATGGCCACCTCGTGAGCCTAGTCCCTGGGCCTGGGGTTGATATCGAGCTCTTTGGGGGGGTTTCCCCAGCGAAGGAGTCCCCCGAGGACCGCCCAAAAGGGCCCTTGAACCTTTGGTGAGGCCAGCGAAGCCAATCCCAAAATATTACAATTAATGCCTCATCAAAGTGGAAGAAGTTTCCAGCGACCGAAGTTTATTTGTGATTCAGCTGAAATCAGATGCATTGCAGGGATCATTCCACCACAAGCATAATTTTACAGAATTTCCAAGCATTTTTATAGTACACAGACAAAGGAAAACAGCTTCAAAACCCCCGCCCGCCCTCTGTCGGCCGGCCCCGCGCCGATTGGCTGGCCGCGGAACAGCTGGGAGGAGGCTTGGCGGCACGCCTCGCCTCCGGACCAATCAGCGGGCTCCACTGCCTCTGGGAGGCCAATCAGTGCCTTCCTAGCGCCTCTGAAGATGGACCAATCGGCAGCTAGGAGGCGGGACGAAGCCTGACAAAGGCTGAGGAAATGACAGCCTTAAGGGCATCCACCAGCTGGAATGTGAGGCTTTGTCCTCACTTGGCGGGGTGTCAGATAGGGGAACAATTAGTTTCCTGGTCTGTGATGGGATTTGGGAGGAAGTATGAAAAGGGCTTTTTGCGATATCGGACCTCAAAGGGGGATCAACAATATCTAAATGATTTAATCAGTCTTTTGTTCCTGAGTTTCTGTTGACCCCCCCTCCCTCGCTGTCTGCTCTGAAAGCCAGGATCGGGGGAAGACAACAGCACGGCCCATGAAAATGTAATTAAGGATAGTTTTGGGAGGACAAAGGAGTTCCTCCTCATGACAGTAATCTTCAGGTCACATCTTTTGTGGGGCAAAGGTCGGCAGGAAAGGCAGGGTGGGGAACATATTACATTTCATACAATATCGCCTTACATACATTTCATAAGGGGAAAACCCCATCCCCATCCCAGGAAAATTTATTACAATATTTGATCTTTATTAAGGTCCAAACTGGAAATCCCATGCCCTTAGGAAGGGCGTGTGGAAGCAGAGGTTGCTAGCAGTTCAAATCAAGCATTGATAGAAAGTTCATGGCCAGGGTTGTGGCAAACAGTCCAGTCCACTCAGCAGAGAGTCATGGATTCAGACTGGAATCAGCAGATGGGCGCTGAGTTGATCAATAACAGAATCCATCGCTCAGCCCTTGGGGAACTACAACTCTCACAAAAGGGCAGAAGTCCCCAAGATCCAGCCATTTCCCAAAAAGCCTCGTGGGGTCCTTGTTGTTGTCAGTGCCTTGGCAATGTGGCCAAGACTTAACCCTTGTTGTGTAGTCTGGTGCCCTTGCCCTTTGCAGAACTATAAATCCTTATCCCTTAATTATGGGGGGGGGGGGGGTCGGTGTCTGACATCATTGTCACTCCCTCTGACCACCTCCAAGGACATGCGTGCACCAAGGATCCCGAGGGCCAACCAAAATCCTTTGTCTGCACCTCTCGGCCGATCCTAGTTGGAAGGCCATCCTGAGGGCGCTCCCTCCCTCCCAAACCTCAGAGTTTGTCAAGAGTGAGAACCCTCCATCCAGCCCCAAGGGGAGCTCCCCTTTTATGAGAACTTCTGGGGACTTTTGTGGGAGTCCACCCTTCACCCCCTAAGGCGGGGGTGCCACGGTGCCTACCATCACCATTTCACCTTTAACATGCCATGGAAACGTATTAATACTCAAGGAAACCTATTTAAATGACACCACCCAAAAGCCAATTACCACACCCATCTGAAACAGTATGAGGTAGGCGAAAAAACCCCCAATGCAAACTTGGGGGGGGGGGGATTCCATGTGCGACCAGTCTATACTCCCACTGTCCATAGAGAGGGAGGGAGGGAGGGAGGGAGGGAGGGAGGGTCACGCAGTCCAAAGGAAACTGAAAGAGGAACAGAACAGCCTCACCCAACTTTCTGCTCCGCCCCCTCACACGCATGGGCCAGGAAGCTAGCTGGCCCAAACCAAGTCTGCCTCCTTCATGGGGTCATTCAAAATGCCCTCCCGCATCCTAAGCTTTGCTTGGCTGTGGGTGGGGCTTAGATTTCTGATGGCTCAGTGTGCTCAGACTTTGCTTCATGCACATCACAATTAAAAATATTGCCTACTGGCCATCCCCTGCCACGCGTTGCTGTGGCCCAGTCTGGAGAAAATAAAGTAACAAGAAAGTGTTGGAGGTCTTAAAGGGGTGTCAGAGGGGTCACCAAAACCATCAGAAAACACACTATTTTCTGTTGGTCATGGGGGTTCTGTGTAGGAAGTTTGGCCAAATTCTATTGTTGGTGGGGTTCAGAATGGTCTTTGATTGTGGGTGAACTATAAATCCCCGCAACTACAACTCCCAAATGTCAAGGTTTATTTCCCCCAAACTCCATCTGTGCTCATATTTTGGCATATGGAGTATTTATGCCAAGTTTGGTCCACATCCATCATTGTTGGAGTCCACAGTGCTCCCTGGGTATAGGTAAACTATAACTCCAAAACTCCAAGGTCAATGCCCACCAAACCTTTCTACTGTTTTCTGTTGGTCTCAGAAGTCCTGTGTGCCAAGTTTGGTTCAATTCCATCGTTAGTGGAGTTCAGAATGCTTTGATTGTAGGTGAACTATAAATCCCAGCAACTACAACTCCCAAATGACAAAATCAATTTTTTGAGTGATGGTCACTCATTGGGTTGTTAGGCGTATTCTGTCCAAATTTGGTGTCAATTGGTCCAGTGGTTTTTGAGTTATGTTAATCCCACAAACGAACATGACATTTTTATTTATATAGATAATACGACCTTCAAGCTATGTGAATAAGGTGTCTTGAAGTATAAACAAATTTCGCATTTAGGCTTGGATTCCATCTCCATGATATACCATTATGTATAAGCAAATAATATATCAAAATCTAGGGGAAATTTCCAAAATACTTCTGAAAAGGGATACTCATTTTGGGTTGCTGTGAGTTTTCTAGGCTGAACTTGCTGACACTTTGGCACTTTGAATGCAGGAGCTCCTGCTGTTAGGCCCAGCTCCTGCCAACCTAGCAATTTGAAAACATACAAATGTGAGTAGATCCATAGGTACCACTTCAGCAGGAAGGTAACAGCACTCCATGCAGTCATGCTGGCCACATGACCTTGGAGGTGTCTACGGACAACACTGGCTCTTCATCTTAGAAATGGAGATGAGCGCACAATGGAGAGTCGGACACATCTAGACTTAATGTCAAGGGAAATCTTTACCTTTACTATCTCTGGGAACGTTTTCTCTTCCATGTCCCCAAACCAGACCATTTCCTGTGACACCCATTGAAATTCCCAACACCCTAAGCATCAATGTATTGTCGAAGGCTTTTATGGCAGAATCGCTGGGTTGTTGTAGGTTTTTTGGACTGTACGACCGTGTTCCAGAAGCATTCTCTCCTGACATTTCACCCCCATCTATGCCAGGCATCCTCAGACGTTTTGCCATAGATGTGGGTGAAATGTCATGAGAGAATGTTTCTGAAACACGGCCATACAGCCCGAAAGACTCACAGCAACCCAGTGATTCTGGTCATGAAAGCCTTCAACAACACATTGATACTCATTTTCTGTATAGGGCAGGGATCTACCCTGTCATATTTACGCTGACCATATAATGTGGTTTCAAACAGCATTATATGGCAGTGTAGATGAGCCCCAGGTGGCACAGTGGGTTAAAGCGCTGAGCTGCTGAACTTGCTGACCTAAAGGTCGCAGGTTTGAATCCGGGGAGCGGAGTAAGCTCCGTCTGTTAGCCCCAGCTTCTGCCAACCTAGCAGTTCGTAAACATAATGCTCCATCTGTGGGAAGATAATGGCACTCCAGGCAGTCATGCTGGCCACATGACCTTGGAGGTGTCTATGGACAACACCGGCTCTGGATTATATGGCTGTGTGGAAGGGCTCTTAGTCAACGCTCTGCCACTTGAGAATATCATGGCTTCAAGTTTCCCTGATTTATCAAGGGCCCCTTTTACACTGCCATATAATCCAGAATATCAAGGCAGATAATCCACATTATCTGCTTTGAACTGGATTATCTGAGTCCACACTGCCATATAATCCAGTTCAAAGCAGATAATCTGGTTGTTACACAGCTGTGTAGAAGGGGCCTGAGATTATCCAGTTCAAATCAGATAATGTGGATTTTCTGTTTTGATAACTGGATTATCTGGCAGTGTAGAGGAGGCCAAGAACTCTCCCACTTAACCCTGTATCGTCCTACTGTTTGGGCTGCTTTTCAAATGTCCAGTTTCTCTCTCCTCCTCCCACTTGACCACTCCATCCTCAGCCTCTTTCCGTTGATGCAAACTGATTTCAATACTCAACCGTAGTTGGTGCTGTCCAGGGAGGAGAGGAGAAGCAGAACCGTGTCCTTCCCAGTTGACTCAGGCCAAAGCAAACCGTTGCGGCCTTTCCTTGCTTGCTTGTTCTTCCTCATGAACTTCTGCCGTCTTCATCACGCTCCGATGTTGCTTGGCCCCATATGACCTGGTTTTCATGTGACCACTTTTGGAGGGCATGGGGCCCTGCCAATGGCAGATCAGCTCACGTGCCAAAGGCCCGGCAGAATAAAAATGCCTTCGTCAGCTGATGGAAGGACAACGAACAATTACCCCAAACTCCAACAGTGTTCACATTGGGTCATATTGAGTATTCGTGCCAAGTTTGGTCCAGATCCATCATTGTTATGATATCGAGCTCTTTTGGAGGGTCTCCCAGCGGGAGGGATCCCTGAAGACCGCTAAAGGGGTCTTTAAACCTCGGTGAGCAGCCAGCGAAAGCCAATCCAAAGAACGAAAAATATTAAGAATTAATCCCACCGGAGGCTGAAGAGGTTCAGTGATCGAGGCGTTTATTGTGATTCAGCTGAGATCAGATGCATTGCAGGAATCATTCCACTGCAAGCATGGTTTTACAGAATTTCCAAGCATTTTTATAGTACACAGACAAAGGAAAACAGTTTCAAAACTCCCGCCCACCCTCTGTCAGCTGGCTTCGGGCTGATTGGCTGGCCGTGGAACAGCTGGGAGGAGGCTTGGCAGCATGCCTCGCCTCTGGACCAATCAGCGGGCTCCGCTGCCTCTGGGAGGCCAATCAGTGCCTTCCTAGCGCCTCTGAAGATGGTCCAATCAGCAGCCAGGAGGCGGGACGAAGCTTGACAGTTCAGAGGAAATGATGAGCCCAGGGGGCATCCGCCAGCTGAAATGCGAGGCTTTTGTCCTCGCCGGCGGGGTGACAGATAGGGGAACAATGAGTTTCCTGGTTTATGATTGGATTTGGGAGGAAGTATGAAAAGGAGCTTTTGATGGTATTTGGACCTCAGGGCCTTGTAAACAAGGGGGATCAACAAATACCAAAAAAATGAGTCAATCAGTCTTTTCTTCCTAAGTTTCTGTTGACCCTTCCCTGCCTTACTGTCTGCTCTGAAAGTTAGTAGGAGAAGGGATCAATCACGGGCCCATGCAAATGTAAATATGAACCGTTTCGGGAGGACAAAGGGTTTCCTCCCTGTCACAGTAATCCTTAGGTCACATTCCTTTTGGGGCAAGGGTCAAAGAGGAGAAGCAGGGAGGGGAACCAGAGTACACTTCTTATAATATCTCATTACATACATTTCATATATTTTCCACATTTCATGAGGCAATCCCATCCCCATCCCCGGCGAAAGTTTATTAATAAAAATATTCAGTCATTTTATTATTGAAAGAAATTCATGGTCTCCTGGTGAAGGCACATGGAAGCGGAGGCTGCTTGCGAATCGGAGCAAGCCTGATCTGAGGGTTTGCGTCCAAAAATGTGGCACAAAACAGTCCGGGATGTGGAGCAGAAAGTCAATAGGAGAGGGCAAATAAGAGAGTCCAAGGAGGGCTTCCGGGTTGTGATTGATGGGGCAATGTCCTTTGGGAAACTACATTTCCCTGATCAGGGGCCGGGGCCCATGCCTGGCCGCCTTCCCGGGACCCCTGCGGGTGGCCGCAGTGGGTCCCTGGCTGCTGGATCCGAGCGGGAGCGAGCGCTGCCGAGGAGAAGCGAAAAGCCTGGCCAGTTTGACAATCAGCTGTTTCTCTGCAAAATAAAATACTCAAAACAAAACTAATTTTTCCCCGGGTGAAGGAGCCCAAAACGAGAAAAAAGAGATGGCAGTTAGTCTTAGAATTAATAGCAGAAAAGTACTGTTTTAGTGGTTACTGGGGTCCAAAATGGCGGTTTCAGTATCCACGAATTGGGCGAACACAGATCCAGAGTCCGGGGGGGTGCCTGGAGGCACCTCCCCGCAGGCTCACGGCTCTCCGGAGCCTGGAAAAAGGGTTATTTTAATGTTAAGTTAGTTTGAGGCAAGGAAAGATACAAAAGTATCAAGCGGAAAGATTAAATGTTGCAAGTTTCAAGTGCCATATTAGGGGAATGATACAATGTAAGGAGAAGGGAAAGCAAAGAAAAGGCTGAGTGCAGTCTTATTATTGAGCTGCCTGCTGGGGCACATTTCATCTGTTTCTTCCAATTGTGACAACCAGGAACTGCGGAACTCCCCGCTGCAGCTCACACCGACGTGAAGGCAGGGCTCCCCGCCGCGCTCGGGCTCAGTTAGAGTACCCATTGCTCTCTGGATGCAGGTGAACTACAACTCCGAAACTCAAGGTCAATGCTCACCAAACCCTTTCAGTATTTTCTGTTCGTCATGGGTGATCAGTGTGCCAAGCTTGATTCAGTTCCATTGTTGGTGGAGTTCGGAATGCTCTTTGATTGCAGGTGGACTATAAATCCCAGCAACTCCAACTCCAAAATGACAAAATCCACCTCCTCCAAACCCCACTAGTATTCAAATTTGGGCGTATTGGGTCTTTGTGCCAAATTTGGTCCAGTGAATGAAAATACATCCTGCATATCAGATATTTACATTACGATTCATAACAGGAGCAAAATGAGAGTTTTGAAGTGGCAAAAAAATAGCAATGTTATGGTTGTGGGTCACCACCACATGAGGAACAGGATTAAGGGATGGCGGCATTAGGAAAGTTGAGAAACACTGATCTACGGGATAGTTCTGCGTGGCAGGGGCAATTCTGAGGGGGAGGCTGTCCTTTCAACATGAATGAAGACTTAATTTTGCAAATGCCTTCCTTTCCAGTCGCTGCCCTGGCGCCTGCACCCTACTTGTCAATGTGTGTGCACAGGGGTAGGAACATGTTCTTGCATAACTTGAGTCTTTTTATCCCGTTTTCTTTAAAGTTGGAGCCTGCAGTCGCACACCTTGATCCTTGGCACATTTATTTTTGGCAGCTTCTGTTGCCTTCCTTTAAAGAGTGTTTTAGGATTCAAGGCATTGCATCCTGCAAAGAAAATGGAGTCTTGTCTCTTAGGTGTTCCTGGAGCTCAGTCTGATCGGAAACGATTATCCACCAGCTCTTTCCTTCTTCTTCTTCACTAGAGGATTTTCTTTCTATCTCCAACCAAAGGGGAAATTCCCAAATTCCACAATTTACTGAAATCCACAATTTGCAAAGAGTGAAGCTTGGAAAATTCTTTGAATTTGGGGCCAGATGCCAAAAAAGTAAGGTATAGTCATTTTTAAAATTAGATAATTACATAGCACTTGAGCATTTCTGCCCATTAATCTATTATTTGTTTGTTTGTTTACGACATTTATACGCCGTCCTTCTCACCCCGAAGGGGACTCAGAGCAGCTTACAAGTAATATGTAAATACAACATGTTATATTATTACCGTCACACAATATTAGTATTATATATTGCTATATTGTGCTATACCATTATAGTGTAATATTATTTATTTATTTATTTATTTACGACACTTATATGCCGCCCTTCTCACCCCAAAGGAAACTCAGAGCAGCTTACTATGTATATATATATATATACACACACACACACAACTTATTGTATTAGCATAGTACAATATCAGTATTATATATTACGATATTGTACTATACCATTATAGTGTAATATTATTATTAGTAACATTACATGTAATACAAAAATATGTAATATCATATTATTTATAGTATTATATTGTATCACATTATAATATCATCACTATTATAAGTATATACAATATATTATATTATATTATATTATATTATATTATATTATAAGCCCAGTGCAGAAGACAAGATGGAACTGTCTCCCTGGCCCCTCTCTTCAGAGCAGCAGTTGACATTGAGTCCAGTCGTGTCCAGTTCTGGGGAGTGGTGCTTATCTCCATTTCTAAGCCAAAGAGCCGGTGTTGTCCATAGACACCTCCAAGGTGATGTGGCCAGCATGACTGCATGCAGCACCATTACCTTCCTGCTGAAGTGGTACCTATTGATCTACTCAGATTTACATGTTTTGGAGCTGCTGTGTCAGCAGAAGCTGTGGCTAACTGCGGAAGCTCACCTCGCTCCCTGAATTCAAACCTGCGACCTTTTGGTTAGCAAGTTCAGCAGCTCAGTGGGTGACCGGGGGCTCCTGTCTACAGTGTAGATGCACTCTGTGTTGTCGTGTGCCTCCGAGTCAAGTTTCGGGCCTTTGGTGACCCCTGAGGTCTATGGCAGGGCAAGATTTGTTCAGGAGAGTTTTGCCCTTGTCGTCCTTAGAGGCCGAGAGAGTGTGATTTGCCTGAGGCCATTCGTTGGCTTGTGTGGTGCAGTGGAGATTTGAACCCACGTCCCGCCATGCTGGCTTCCCACATCATATTGACAGTCTTTAGGTTTTAAGTTGCAGATGGCATTGTCTCGACCACTGTTCAATGCTTTGAGTCTCGTTAAGATGAAAAATGGCAATTAAATGATCTATGCACATAATAAAAATGAAAACATGTATGTCTGTATGTGGCTGGGGTGCCCGCCACATACAGCTCCTTCCTCTGCACCCAACTATATCTCCCACCACTTAGGAGACACCAAAGACCCTCCCCTCCGGTGACATTGCAGGTTAAAGAAAATCATAGAATCAAAGAGTTGGAAGAGACCTCCTGGGCCATCCAGTCCAACCCCATTCTGCCAAGAAGCAGGAATATTGCATTCAAATCACCCCTGACAGATGGCCATCCAGCCTCTGCTTAAAAGCTCCCAAAGAAGGAGCCTCCACCACACTCCCTCCGGGGCAGAGAGTTCCACTGCTGAACGGCTCTCACAGTCAGGAAGTTCTTCCTAATGTTCAGATGGAATCTCCTCTCTTGTAGTTTGAAGCCATTGTTCCCTGTCCTCGTCTCCAAGGAAGCAGAAAACAAGCTTGCTCCCTCCTCCCTGTGGCTTCCTCTCACATATTTATACATGGCTCTCATCATATCTCCTTTCACCCTTCTCTTCTTCAGGCTAAACATGCCCAGTTCCCTAAGCCGCTCCTCATAGGGCTTGTTTTCCAGACCCTTGATCATTTTAGTCGCCCTCCTCTGGACACATTCCAGCTTGTCAATATCTCTCTTGAATTGTGGTGCCCAGAATTGGACACAATATTCCAGATGTGGTCTAACCAAAGCAGAATAGAGGGGTAGCATTACTTCCTTAGATCTAGACACTCTGCTCCTATTGATGCAGGCCAAAATCCCATTGGCTTTTTTTGCCGCCACATCACATTGCTGGCTCATGTTTAACTTGTTGTCCACGAGGACTCCAAGATCTTTTTCACACGTACTGCTCTCGAGCCAGGCGTCCCCCATTCTGTATCTTTGCATTTCATTTTTTCTGCCAAAGTGGAGTATCTTGCATTTGTCACTGTTGAACTTCATTTTGTTAGTTTTGGCCCATCTCTCTAATCTGTCAAGATCGTTTTGAATTCTGCTCCTGTCCTCTGGACTATTGGCTATCCCTCCCAATTTGGTGTCGTCTGCAAACTTGATGATCATGCCTTCTAGCCCTTCATCTAAGTCATTAATAAAGATGTTGAACAGGACCGGGCCCAGGACGGAACCCTGCGGCACTCCACTTGTCACTTCTTTCCAAGATGAAGAGGAAGCATTAGTGAGCACTCTCTGTGTTCGTCCACTTAACCAATTACAGATCCACCTCACCGTAGTTTTGCCTAGCCCACATTGGACTAGTTTCCTTGCCAGAAGGTCATGGGGGACCTTGTCAAAGAAGGCCTTACTGAAATCCAGGTACGCTCCATCCACGGCATCATTCCCCGCATCTACCCAGCTTGTAGCTCTATCGAAGAAAGAGATCAGATGAGTCTGGCATGACTTGTTTTTGATAAATCCATGTTGACTATTAGCGATGACTGCATTTGTTTCTAAGTGTTTGCAGACCGCTTCCTTAACAATCTTTTCCAGAATCTTGCCCGGTATCGACGTGAGGCTGACCGGACGGTAGTTGTTTGGGTCGTCCTTTTTTCCCTTCTTGAAGATTGGGACCACATTGGCCCTCCTCCAATCTGCTGGAACTTCTCCCGTTCTCCAAGAACTCTCAAAGATGGTCGCCAATGGTTCCGAAATGACTTCCGCTAGTTCCTTCAATACTCTGGGGTGTAGTTGATCTGGCCCTGGGGACTTGAACTCATTAAGAGCGGCCAGGTATTCCTGGACGACTTCTTTCCCAATTTGGGGTTGGGTGTCCTCCAATCCCTCATCCACTCCATCTTGCTGAGGTTGAAGACTCTCTTTTTGTGAGAAGACCGAGGCAAAGAAGGCATTAAGTAGTTCTGCCTTTTCCCTGTCCCCTGTCAGCATTGCCCCATCTTCTCCTTGAAGAGGTCCTATCGCCTCCTTGTTTTTCCTTTTTCTACTGACATAAGAATAGAAGCCCTTTTTATTGTTTTTAATGTCCCTGGCAAGTCTGAACTCGTTTTTTGCTTTAGCCTTGCGGACCTTTTCCCTACAGGTGTTGGCTATTTGTTTGAATTCTTCTTTGGTGATTTCTCCCTTTTTCCACTTCTTGTGCATGTTTCTTTTGTGTCTTAGCACAGTTAGAAGTTCTTTGGACATCCATTCTGGCTTCTTTGCACTTGTCCTATTTTTTCTCTTTGTTGGCACGGTTTGCAATTGCGTCTTGAGTATTTCACTCTTGAGAAATTCCCATCCATCCGTAACTCCCTTGTCTTTTAGTATCTGTGTCCACGGAATGCTGCTCAGCGTTTCCTTCATTTTTTGGAAATCAGCTCTCCTAAAGTCCAAAATGCGGATTTGACTTGTCTTAGTTTCGGCCTTCCTTTGTACCTCAAATTGCAGGAGCACATGGTCACTTGCCCCTAAGGATCCTACCACTTTGACCGCATCGATCAGGTCCTCCGCATTTGTTAGGATGAGATCAAGAGTAGCCAATCCCCTTGTTGCCTCTTCTACCTTTTGGACCATGAAATTGTCTGCAAGGCAAGCGAGGAATTTGTTGGACCTTGTACTCTTGGCCGAGTTTGTTTTCCAGCAAATATCGGGATAGTTGAAATCGCCCATGACTACTACATCTCTTTTCTGTGCCTGTTTGGTCAACTGTTGGCAGAAGACTTCATCAAGATCTTCCTCCTGGCTTGGGGGTCTGTAGTAGACGCCTACAACGACATCTTTTTGAGTCCCAGTTCCCTTGATTCTTATCCAGATGATTTCAAGCTGGTTTCCCAGATTGCTGTCTTGAATTTCTTCTGCAGCATAAGAGTTTTTGACATATAAGGCTACTCCGCCTCCTCTCCCCTTTGTTCGGTTTCTGTGAAAGAGGTTATACCCCTCGACATCTACATTCCAGCGATAGGAGTCATCCCACCAGGTTTCAGTGATGGCTATGATATCATATTTGTGGTGTAGTGCTAGAAGTTGGAGTTCGTCTTGTTTATTTCCCATGCTCTGTGCATTAGTGTAAAGACATGTGAGCCCCTGGGATCTTCCCTTGAGCTGTTTGATTGGGATTATTGTGCTTTTGGTACTTGGTCCTTGTTGTGTTTGTGCAGCCCTCCGTTTAGCCTTCTGGCGATTCCCAGACATTACGGGTAAAGTAGTGTTCGCAAGGCTGTTGTCCCCCTCCCCCGGTGGACCTAGTTTAAAGTACGTCTAATGAGGTGACCTTTCGATCAACAAGCTCGGCAGCTCAGCGCTTTAACCCACTGCGCCACGGGGGACAAGCTGAAAAATTGGAATCCTTTGGAGTAACAACTATCTCTCCATAAGAAGCCAGATGCTTAAAATAGCCCTTTGAGGGCAAATGTGGGTGAGGGTGGTTGTTTCACGAAAGTGCCTTTGAAGATGAGCGTGTTGTGGCTTTTCAGAGGCGAGCTACTTAAGAGATTTAGGGAGACATCAGACAGAATGCTTCCCTTCTCTGAGGAATATAATTGAGGCCACGGAGTGCCGCTTTCCGACCCTGAGCGCCCAGTTTGCCACCTGATCCTGGCAAATGATCCCTTTGGGTGATCTGGTCTTTGCCTGCTAGGCCTCCTTGCTGGGATCTGCACGCATTATTCACTGATACATCACACAGTCCTAGACACTTGGGAAGTGTCCGACATGTGATCCAGTTCAACAGCCAGCAGAGTGTCTGCTGTGGACTCGTCTTGTTGTGTTTCAAATAATAATAATTATTATTATTATTAATAATAATTATTAATTAAATATAAGGAGCCAGCATGGTGATCTTGTTTGCTGTATACTATTCTTATTGCATATCCAACAACAACAACAATCCTATGCTAGAGCCTCTTTTAATATATATGTGTAAAACAAGATAGGAAACCTGATGCATCTGGGTATTTTAGATATACCTTCCATCACCCCCCTGGACAAGGATTATGGAAATTGCGAGCCGGAATATCTTGATGGCTCCAGATTACCTGTCTCTGACTTCTAAAGAGTCTCACTGCATAGCGCATAGTGTTATGTCAGCCCTCCTTGCAATACACCTGTACGGCACTTGGCTGTATTATCCACCAATTACGTGGATGGAGGTGGGGGCTGTGGCGGGGGGGGGGGCTCTCCTTCCCCCCCGAAGGCACCTGCTAAGTTGCGGCTGAGATGAAAGAGTTGAACTGGAGTGATCCCAGGCAACAGCTTCTTCTCCATCAGGGTACTTCACTTGATCTAATTAAAGCATGAACTGTGCACCTCATCTCCATAATTGCAAAGCAATTTGCTGGTTCATCAACTTCCAAAGCCATCGACAGCGTTAGGAACAAGACGGACAGGGCCAGGCTAAATGGGAAGACAGGATATGATTAAGGAAGTAGCGTGGAAGAGTGTGAAGGGTTCTGTCATTAAGCCTCTAGCCCTCTGTGGCAAAGGAGCTGAGATTGAGCATCCAGAACATGCACATTCTGGGGCTTGAGTCAAACACAGAAATATGTATCTGGGTTTTCTGCATAATTCACTTAAGACAGGAATGTGTTGTTGTTGTTGATGATGATGATGATGATAATAATAACCTTGTCGTTGACGGGGGGCTTAACTGCTTCTATGATGTTGAGAGCTGGGTGCAGTGCCTCAAGACCTTGGCCTGCACTTAAACACAATCGGCACTGACAAAATTACCATCTGCAGAAGACCACCTGATGGATCTGCACGCATCATTCGCCGATACATCACACAGTCCTAGACACTTGGAAAGTGTCTGACCTGTGATCCAATATAACAGCCAGCAGAGTGATCTTGTCTAATTATTATTATTATTATTATTATTATTATTATTATTATTATTATATATTTGTAACCCACCCTCTCTCCCTGAAGGGACACAGGGCAGCTTCCAAGTACATCTGGTGGGGACGAGGGACAGGGCCTCCTCTGTGGTGGCCCCCCGACTTTGGAACACCCTCCCCAAGGACATCAGACAAGCCCCTACACTGGCAGTCTTCAGGAAGAGCTTGAAGACCTGGCTGTTCCGGCGTGCCTTTCCAGAATAAGAAACTCCCAGCACTATGTCCCAGAAGCACTTTATCAGAGATTTAAGATTGTCTGCACACTGCACTTAACCCAAAATCCTATACTCCACCAGTCATACTCAGCACTTTTAACCTGTACCCATTACATTTGGCCCGGTCCTAGTTTTATTGTGTCATGATGTATTGTTTCTATTGTTTACTGTTATTGCTTATGTTTGATTTGCTTTATAATGCTATGTGTATTGTTATGTTATTGTTGTTTTATTGAGGCCTTGGCCTTTGTAAGCCGCATCAAGTCCTTTGGGAGATGCTAGCGGGGCACAAATAAAGTTAATAATAATAATAATAATATCAAAGGCAGATATTCAGTGCTATATTTATTTGTTTGTTTGTTTGTTTACCACATTTATATACCCCCTTTCTCAGCCCGGAGGTGACTTGGGGGTTTACAAAGGGCAAAATGCAATGCCTACAATAATATAAAAAAATAGTTAAAATATTAACATATAATATAAACCATATAAAAACAATAACAACAATAAGTCCTCAACATCTCGTCACTAAAATCATTTTCTATATGCAATCATAAAAACAGCACAGTAAAATAATCATTGTTAAAGAGCACATATAAAATAGACTCTGCAGGAAGGAGACTAATAGCCATAAGTACTATTTCAGTGCAGAATCTAGAAATATACAATATGAATGCACTTACTTACTTACTTACTTAGGCGATCCCTCGTTGGACGAGCAAGATGGTCTTCCATTATGCGTTTCCTTGTGGGTTTGTAGGTGGCTGTGGAGCCCTATTCTTGATCTGCATCTTCTCCCGCAGTGAGGGCATTGGTTTCCAAGTGGAAGGCGGTCCCGGTCGGGGTTGGCTTGACGCGTCTTCCTCTTGACACGTTTCTCTCTTTCACCCTCCACTCATGCCTCCTTGAATTCTGCAGCACTGCTGGTCACAGCTGACCTCCAGCAGGAGCGCTCAAGGGCCAGGGCTTCCCAGTTCTCAGTGTCCATGCCAGAGTTTTAGAGGTTGGCTTTGAGCCCATCTTTACGTCTCTTTTCCTGCCCAACAACGTTCCGTTTTCCGTTCTTAAGTTCAGAGTAGAGCAACTGCTTTGGGAGACGGTGGTCGGGCATCCGGACAACGTGGCCGGCCCAGCGGAGTTGATGCCAGAGGACCATGGCTTCAGTGCTGATGGTCTTTGCTTCTTCCAGCACGCTGACGTTTGTCCGCCTGTTTTCCCAAGAGATTTGCAGGATTTTCCGGAGGCAGCGCTGATGGAGTCGTTCCAGGAGTTGCATGTGACGTCTGTAGACAGTCCACGTTTCGCAGGCATAGAGCAGGGTTGGGAGGGGAATGGCTTTGTCGACAAGCCCCTTGGTCTCCCTACTGATGTCTCGGCCCTCAAACATTCTCTGCTTCATTCAGAAAAATGCTGCACTCGCAGAGCTCAGGCGGTGTTGTATGAATGTAAAAGTGGCTCTCTAGTGTGGACAGGACATCTGTTGGGAAGGTGGAGGATTTCATTACTCACGAGGGAGGGGCCTGTTCCAACTTCAGTGGGGAGGGCATTCCAGAGAGACGGAACAACCACAGAGAAGCCCCCCCTCTCTCTCTCATGCCCACCCGCCACACTTGGGGTGGGGGTGGGACCGAGAGGAGGGCCCCCTCTGATGATTGCAGCGTCCGGATGGCATTGCAAATGGGGGTGCAGGTTCTCACACAATCTGGGCCCAAACCGTTAAGGGCTTTATAGGTAATAACCAGCACTTTGTATTTCACCCGAAAGCCAGCCAGCAGCCCTTTGCCGTAGTCCATTTGGGATGTGACTATAGTGTGGACTACCATGGCCAAGTCCAGCATCCCAAGGTGTGGGCGCAGCTGGTTGATCGTAACTCCCATCGTCCCTGATTGCCTTAGGAATTTGGAACATTTAAAAGAGGAGGGCTCCAGCTTTGAGAATTCTGGTTTGTACCGTATGTTTTGGGCACCCTTTGAATGCGGGCATGCAAAATGCATCTATAACCCTGGGGGAGTTGCATGGTCTGCCAAAAGTGTGAGACTGGGGGAAATGGGGAGCAAGCCCCCCAAAGCCTGATTTGCACATTCCAAGGGAAATGAATACAGTGGTGGAGACTACAGTGTTTGTTTTATTTTCCTCTCACCAGAACCAGTTGATAATACGTTGGTTAACCAAAGCTATGAGAGAGAGAGAAGGGCCTGAGTTACTTAGGAGGCCAAGCAATGGAGCGGGCCCTTGAGGACGGATCGGCCCCCCTCCTCCCCTTGCTGCTGCCTCCCTCCTTGGAGGTGGGTGTCCTTTCTCCACAGAGCCCTTTCTGCTGGGATGCTTGCTCAGAAAGGTTTGGCAATAACATTGCGTCAGACCCCCCCCCCCCCATGTGACCTTTAACCATCACTTCAGTGTGTCTGAACATCGCCTCTACACCCCCCACCCCCCACCCCCCCGCGCGCCCCCAGTGCTTGTTTGCTCCACTTTAACCAGCAAGATCTGCCATGGCAATGCTCAGTCTGCAAGCACCAACTTGGTCTTGTGTTTTGGAAGGGGACACATTGAATCCTTTTACTAAAGGGCAGTGCGGCAATATTGGAGCCACATCCGGCCTTGCTGGTGGGGAGGGGCAAGCAGGGTGGATTTCCCAAACATTGCTCATCTGTCGGGAGGCACTCCTATTGCAGTGCCTCCAGAGTTGGAAGAGCAGTGAATCCATACATAGCGTTTCTTAACCTGGGGGTCGGACCCCTGGGAGGGGAGGGTTGCAAGGGGGCTTCAGGGGGGGGGGGGTGTCAAAGACCATCAGAAAACACATATTTCAGATGGTCTTAGGAACCCATTGGTCAGAGAAGGCTGAAGACCTCTCTGCCTGTCCGTCTCTTCCTTTTTGGAAACAAATGACAAATCCTCCCACCAAAACCCTTCCTCCGCTGTGATTGGCTGGCCTCTCGGGCAAGGGGAGGGCAGATTCTGAGCCTCTAAGTGGGGAGGGGAGAGCAGGCAAAGTGCGCAGTGCATGGCCGCGTGGTGCGCATGTGCGGGCAAGGGCGAGCATACAAGGCTGGAGGGAGGCTCGTGCTAGCTTGTTCTTTCAAGGCATGGGGATTATTTGTGGGAAGTTTAGCCCAGTTCTATCATTGGTGGGGTTCAGAATGCTCTTTGATTGTTGGTGAACTATAAATCCCAGCAACTACAACTCCCAAATGTCAAGGTCTATTTTTCCCAGACTCCACGAGTGTTCCCATTTGGGCATATTGAGGATTCATGCCATGTTTGGTCCAGATCCGTCATTGTTTGAGTCAACAACTTTCTCTGGATGTAGGGGAACTACAACTCCAAAACTCAAGGTCAATGCCCACCAAACCCTTCTAGTATTTTTTGTTCATTGTGAAGTTCAGAATGCTCTTTGATTCTAAGTTAACTATAAATCCCAGGAACTAGAAATTCCAAATGACAAAATCAACCCCCCCCCCCCCCACCCACACCCACACCAGTACTCAAATGTGAGCATATTGGATATTTGTGCCTAATTTGGTCCAGTGAATGAAAATACATATCAGATATTTGCATTACGATTCATAACCGTAGCAAAATTACAATTATGAAGTAGCAACAAAAATGATTTTATGGTTGGGGGGTCACCACAACATGAGGATCTGTATTAAAGGGTCGCAGCGTTAGGAAGGTTGAGAAAGACTGCCCTAGCCGTTGGGATCATAAATATGAATCCCCATCGGTTACGGGATCATAAGTCCGGGTTACAGCCTTGGAACCGTTGAACACGAGGGCAGCCTAATTCTCTTTTATTGTAACTCGGGCTTTTCTGAGCTGTAGCCAAGTTTGTCCGATGCTTGCTCTATTAGTTAGCACTTCAAGCATATGTGCAGCATATATAGTTGAGGGACTGATAGTACCCAGCCAGCCCGGGCAAAGGGAATTACATCTAGGCAATACTGACAGTGACTGTCTGGATATTGGCCAATCTCCAGGTTGTTGGCTGGGATCACAAACCTCCCCAGGTAAGCCAATTAGCACACTTCGTGTGGCGCAAGAACGTTAACCATTTTGAAATTCTGGTGCTGGGCTGAACCTTCCTAATAAATTATATCTCAGCAGGCCCTTGTTGCTGCCTTGTTGCTCTTTGGTTGGATGGGTTCGTGTTTTGTTTTGCAAGACATCAGCATGCTGTCCTTGGCTGGCAATCCTCCCAGCTGCGGGATGAATTAGGAAAAGTCAATCCAGCAGATACAAATACATCTCATTTGCACAGTTTGGGATTTCTGATTAAAGAGCCATTTGGTGTTTGCCTCCTTCCTAAGCTGTAAATGACAATGAAGGAGCGATATCACTGCTTACAGAATGGATTGCTTTTAGCTTGCCACCCCCAGAGACTCAAGCTAGCTCTATAGGCATCCTTCTTCCTCAGGGATTCCTAGCAGTAGTATGCTACTGAGCACAATTCAAAGCGCTGGCTTTAGCCTCTAAAGCCTTAAGCCAGCATTTCTCAAGCTGGGGATTGGGAGGAGGTCACGAGAGGGGGTCAGAGGGGTCCCCAAAGACCATCAGAAAACACAGTATTTTCTGTTGGTCATGGGGGTTCTGTGTGGAAAGTTTCACTCAGTTCTATTGTTGGTGGGGTTCAGAATGCTCTTTGATTGGAGGTGAACTATAAATCCCAGCAACTACAACTCCCAAATGTCAAGGTCTGTTTCCCCCAAACTCCAACAGTATTCATATTTGGGCATATTGAGTATTTGTGCCAAGTTTGGTCAAGATGCATCATTGTTTGAGTCCACAGTGCTCTCTGGATGTAGGTGAACTACAACTCCAAAACTCAAGGTCAATGCCCACCAAACCCTTCCAGTATTTTCTGTTGGTCATATGAGTTCTGCATGTCAAGTTTGAGTCAATTCCATTTCCTCCTCAAGTGGAGGAGGAAAAGATGGAGTAGATGGAGGAGGAGGAGAGGAAAGAAGGAAAGGTGGAGAAGAAAGGGCAGGACAAGAATGAGAAGAGGAAAAGGAGGAGGAGGAGGGGGAGAACGCCCACCAAACCCTTCTAGTGTTTTCTGTTCAGCGTGGGAGTTCTGTGTCCCAAGATTGGTTCAGTTCAATGATTATTGGAGTTCAGAATGCTCTTTGATTGGAGGTGAACTATAAATCCCAGCAACTACAACTCCCAAATGACAAAATCAATCTCCACCCAACCCCACCAGTATTCAAATTTGGGCGTCTCAGGCATTTGTGCCAAATTTGGTCCAGTGAATGAAAATAATCCTGAATATTATATTATAATTCACAACAGCAGCAAAATTAGAGTTGTAAAGTAGTAACAAAAATAATTGTATGGTTGGGGGTCACCACAGCATGAGGAACTGTATTCAGGGGTCAAAGCGTTAGGAAGGTTGCAAACCACTGCCCTAAATGGTTCTGGCCCAGCTGACCTGTCCAAAAGTATCTCTCTCTAGGAACCACCGTGGAGACGAAGCTCTTGGCATTGAAATCTCCATTATTTGCAGATGGGAACTCCTGCTTATCATGTTTTGGGCCTGGGACGTGCAGGAGAACCGTCCAATGGCGTGGCGGCCCAGGGAGAAGGGGGCGGGGCCGAGGCTCTGGGAGAGAAAGGGCCCCCCAGGCTCAGGACATTTCCCTCAGGGAAGAACCAGGCCATGCTGGGCACTCCAAGGCTCCCTTGCCTGCCCTGTATTTCCCTCAAAGAGAAGGGAGGCTTGCTTGGCCGCCATGGGGGAGACTGGAGGAGAGGAAAGAAGAGGCCCAGCCTTCCTCCTCCTCCTCCTCCTCCTCCTCCTCCTCCTCCTCCTCCTCCGCCATGGCTGGAAGGCCCAGAAGAGCCAGGCAGGCAGGCAGGGAATGGAGGGCACTCTTCACACCATGGAGTAGAATCCTAGAAGAGTGGGAAGAGACCTCATGGGCCATCTTCCAGTCCAACCCCATTCTGCCAAGGAGCAGGAATATTGCATTCAAAGCACCCCCCACAGATGGCCATCCAGCCTCTGCTTAAAAGCCTCCAAAGAAGGAGCCTCCACCACACTCCCTCCGGGACAGAGAGTTCCACTGCTGAACGGCTCTCACAGTCAGGAAGTTCTTCCTCATGTTCAGATGGAATCTCCTCTCTTGTAGTTTGAAGCCATTGTTCCCTTGTGTCCTAGTCTCCAGGGAAGCAGAAAGGAAGCTTGATCCCTCCTCCCTGTGGCTTCCTCTCACATATTTATACATGGCTCTCATCATATCTCCTCTCAGCCTTCTCTTCTTCAGGCTAAACATGCCCAGCTCCTTAAGCCGCTCCTCATAGGGCTTGTTCTCCAGACCCTTGATCATTTTAGTCGCCCTCTTCTGGACACATTCCAGCTTAGCATCAACATCTCTCTTGAATTGTGGTGCCCAGAATTGGACACAGTATTCCAGGTGTGGTCTAACCAAAGCGGAATAGAGCATGAGGGAGCAGGACTTCCCTGGATCTAGACACTATTGATACTCCTATTGATGCAGGACAACATCCCATTGGCATTTTTTGCCGCCACATCACAATTGTTGGCTCTTGTTTAATTTCTTGTCCACGAGGACTCCAAGATCTTTTTCACACGTCCTGCTCTCGAGCCAGGCATTGTCCCCCATTTTGTATCTTTGCATTTCGTTTTTCCTGCCAAAGTGGAGTATCTTGCATTTGTCACTGTTGAACTTCATTTTGTTGGTTTTGGCCCATCTCTCTAATCTGTCAAGATCGTCCCCACAAAGCTGTAGTTTCTCGCATATTAGCCCTAGAAAGGAGAGCGGGAAGGGAAGGACAAGACCCCCCTTTCCATAGAAACCAGGGCCAAGTTGTGGGAAATGGCCTCCTGAGGTGGAGAGGAGAATAAGAGTGGCCCTTTTTGTTGACCAGTCTGGTTTATTTCCCTGCCTTGAGAGCCACCTGGAACCAAAAGAGCCACGTTTCCTCCCTTTGGGCAAAACCTTTTACCTCAGGAAATCTCTTTCTCCTCACCCAGATGGCCTTGTTTCACTTCACTCGAGTTTGCTTCTTCCCTATTATTTGGGGGATTTCTTTCTTTACCTCAAAACCTTCCCCTCAAATTTCCTCAGAAGAGAAAGAGAAAGAGGACCGGCCTGTTTCATTGATGAATTCTTTGTGATATCCCAAGCTTTTCCTTCGGGAATCACCTCAAAAGTCACAAGGCCTTTCCCCGGAGAAGAATAAAGGCCTCGTGAAGTAGAAAACCCCTCTTTGGTTTCCTAATGATTAATAGTATTTTCCCAAAATCACAAGGCTTTTCTCCAGAGAAGCCCAAAGGGCAGCATTTAAAAAACTTTACACAGCTTTCCAGAGGAAAGAAGAAGAAGAAGAATACTGCCTTTTGTTTGCCAATTTGAATGATTCCCTCCCTTGAGACCCACAGGGAGCCATCAGAGGCGCATTTCTTTACTTTTAGCCATAACTTCTACCTCAGGAAATGGTTTTCTTCTCATCCAGACTACTTCTTTTAATGTTATTTGTGTTTCTTTCCTTGTTATTTGGGTGATTTATTTCTTTATCTCCAACTTTTGCCTCAGAAATTGCCCCAGAAGCCACAAAGCCTTTTGCCCAGACAAGGATAAAAAGCCTTGCGGAAACAGAGGGAATTTCCTATTATATTTACTAATACTTTGTTAACATTCTATCTCAAACGTTTGCCTTGAGAATCACCCCAACAATTTCGAGGCTGTTTGAAGCAAGAAACACGGCAGCCGTATATAATATGAGGATAATGAGAGCTTTATTTCTGTACCCGGCCTCCATCTCCCCGCAAGGGGACTCGGGCGGCCGTCATGGGGATGAGCCCGATCAACAGAGTTAAAGCAGAAAAAACATTACAATACATCAACTACATGAAGAGAACATTGTAACAATAATACGGCAGCTGACACCTGCAATAATGGCGTGTAATGATGGGCACGGGTGGGCGGCTGGGGCAAATCCCTTGTAAGGATGGGGTTGGTGGCTGAAGAGAAAGGCAAGTCTGGTGAGGCTGCAAAAAGGAGTATTTTGAGCTTAACAGGCAGAGATGTTCAATCTTTAAAGTCTCCCAAAAGGTTTATGTACAAATCATGCCGTGCCTTGAGAGGAAAGAATTGGGTCTAGGCTTTTCTAGAGCTCCAAAACTTCTAAGTTCCGAAACAAGAGGGAAACCTCAAACCACGACATCTCTTCAAACATACTCAGAGTAGAGAGAGGCCTGAGTGCAAAGAGAGGAGGGAAAGATGGAGAAGCAGAGGAAAGACAAGAATTGGAAGAGGAGGAAAAGATGGAGAAGAGGCAGGATGAGCACAAGAAGGAGCAGAAGGAGGAGATGGAGAAGCAGAGGAAAGACAGGAATTAGAAGAAGAGGAGATTGTGGAGGAGGAAAAGATGGAGTAGATGGAGGAATGTAATGTAATTAAAATTGAAAATAATGCTGGGTATGAAACAAAGGAGAGGAGGGGAATTGCTTTGGCTGTGCTGCTCACCCTCCCTTTCAAGCTTCCAAATTAATTAATGTTGCTGCTGCTGCTCAAGTGTTTTGGCTGTTTTTTAAAAACGTTTGCCCCCTCCACTTCCTATTGTGAGCTACCTTTGGTCGTGTAACTGGAAGGTGGGCAGGATAGAATTGAAATGTCCAAACCGGAAGCTTTGCAGATGTTGTGAAGCGTTCTCCTCCCCTCCGTCCTCCGTCCCAGGTGGCACATGGCCAGTGGTCAGGAACAAAGAGAACTGGAGACCAACAACACTTACTTACTTACTTACTTACTTGTTTGTTTGTTTGTTTATTAGTTACAGTATTTGTATACCACTTTGCTCACCCCTCGGGGGGCTCAAAGCGGACCCTCAAACTCTTAGGGAAAACGGCCCTCAAATACACAACCGCAGGGCTTCCCAAAACAGACAGGACCCCAAAGCGGAGCACCCGCTCCTTGGCAAGAAGAGCGTGAAGCTCCGCCCTGGGATTTGTGGCTGCCAATCATTTAGAGCTTTGGAGGCAAACCAACATGCAGAGGCCAATAGTTTAAAAACCCCACAAAGGGCTTGTTTACAATAATAAGGAACTTGCTGCATGCCTTAAGCACCTTCATGAACTGGGCCTGAGCGGCTCTAACCCCCAACTCTTCTACGTTTTCCAAAGAGACGGGGGGGGGGGGGGGGGATCACTTCACTTCCCTTGATTTCTTAATTAGTCACTCTCCACCAAGGTGCTATTGTGTAAATAGCATTGACACAATACAAAAACATTCAACAGGGACTATTTGGCACATTAAATCTGGTGACTGAAATGCACAGCCAAGCAGCCAAGCCTTGAGCGCTTTGACCAAAGGACGCAACTCCAACACTATTGCTCTCACCTCAAATCATCCCATTCCCTCCTGAGAGAGAGAGAGAGAGAGAGAGAGAGATCTCAAAGCACACCACACACCCTCTTCCGGCTGAAATGTACAAAGGCGGAAGAAGTCAGATTCCAAAAGCTCCATGTCAAGGCAGCCTTCATAATCAGAGCAGAAAGAGAGAAGAGGAAGATCCCGGAGGAGGAAGCCCTTCGCCTGGACTAGACTAAGGGAACCCTTCCTCACGGAGGACTCGGGGCTTGGGCAGGGTGGGGCTGGATTCCAACACAAGCCATCATGTTGGAAAGGGGTGGGAAGGGGTGCGACAAGAACTGTGTCCGACAACTCCCGTGGCTGCTGTCACCTGCTGCTGTGCTTCTTGGCCAAGGCAGACCCCTTCCATACCTTCCTGCTTCTTTTGACCTTCTGCGGCATGGAGGAGACAAAGTCTTCCTCTTCCTCCGACTCCTCCTCAGCTGCCTCCACTGGAGAGGAAAGAAAGAAAGGGAGTGAGGACGTTGCAAGGTGCCAACAAAAAGAGGACACCCCCCCCCCACCACCACCACCACCCTAAAAAATAACCTGACCTCACCTCTGAGGAAGCTTGCCATAGATGCAGGCGAAACGTCAGGAGAAATGCCTCTAGAACATGGCCATATAGCCCGAAAAAACCCACAAGAACTGAGTGATTCCAGCCATGAAAGCCTTCGACAATAAACCTGATGTTGCTTGGCCTTCCTGGAGAGTTGCGGTTTCCTGTTCTCCTTGCAGCGCCTGCAGAGAAGGGAGGCCATCAGAAAACTGCCGGAGGAGGACACTGTCAAGCCGTGTGGGGGGGAAGCTCCCCTTGCTGACCCCCAGAAGCATGAAATGCAACACCAGGGCTGTGAGTCCAGCAAGCCTAGGATTACAAACAGCCCCTTCCTTTTTCTCCATCCCGGAGGACCCCCTGAAAATCCTATTCCGGCTCAAGAGTTATGGATCCGGAGGGACTCCTGAGGTCTCTCAGGGGGGATCTTCCTGTCCGGGAGACTGGCCATCCTGTCGACGCCCTGGTTGACCGCTATAATGGCAAGATGCCTAGGGCGATTCACACGACCGCTCCCGAATGCCCCCCCCCCTCGTTGCGCAGAGCCACTTTGACCCCTTGCTTCACCGAGGAGCTGCCTGTGATGACGCGCTGGAGGAGGGGCCCAGAGGGCATCTGGAGGAAATCTCAGGGTGTGTCTGACCAAGCACGGGCTAAAGCCGCAATCAGGACTGGCAGGAAGGGCAAGGGGCTGACTTGGGCTGAGCATGGGGCTGAGACCCGGGGCCAGCCAGGGGGGAGCCAGCCTGCCTCTCCACAGCGACAGAACACGGGCAAAGGGAGAGCCCCCCCCCCCCGCTGCCGCCACCCACGGTCCCCCGCCCCTCCACTCCCTCCCGGCCCCACATCCCACCCCATCCCTTTTCTGGGACTCCCTCTTGCCTCCACATCGGTGCCGTGGGATGCTGTGGCCTCCTCTGGAGGGACCGGGCTCACGGGAGGAGACGGGCGCCTCTGGCGACTGACGGGGAAAGAGGAACAAGGAGTGGTCCTTCTGCCAGGAGGAGTTCCCTTTCTTCCAGGACTGAGCTCTTAACTCAACTCGCTCTTCTCTCAAAGCAAACCTCCCCATTCAAATGCAAGGAAATACTCTTAATCCATCCCAGCCCCGGAAATCCATTCCCGTTTTTCCGTTCCATGTTTGGAAAGAAGACCACGTCCTTTAGAAGTAACCAATGTCGAAAGGCACATCCACACGGAATAGAAGAAGGCAGGCCAGCTTTCAAAGGGGAGAAGCACAAAGCCCGCAATGAAGAAGAGGCAGAAGCAGTCTTTCCTTCTGTCCTCATCCCAGCCTCCCTCCCTCTCTCTTTTCATTCAGCCAAACAGAGCAGGGATCAAAACTAGAGAAGAAAATCCACGAACCCAAAGTTCCTCCAAGTGGAGAAGAAGAGCAAAGCGGTCAGGCCATTTCCCAAAGTGATCAAGAGCACGAGGCTCGGAGACCAGTCCCTCGAAGCCCCGAAGCCCTGGAGTATTCAGATTTGGGCATATCGGTCATTTGTGCCAAATTACGCCAATTAATTTGAAAAATAGGATCCATGTTAGTGTTATTTAACTCAAATCAATCTCCACTTTGTGCAAGTGATAAACGTTCTAATAGTATCATCTCCACTGGAACAAGAATTCCAGCTTTCCACTTCTGTAGGGAGTAAGTTTCTCTGCTGGCTGGAGGGGGCTGGACCCAATTCCCTTTGGGGGTCTCTGGCATCTCATTCCCTGGAGCTACATAAACAGGCCGGATGGCCGTCTTCTGGGAGGGCTTTCCCTGGTCTTCCTTCCTAGCCGAAAGGGCTTGGGATGGGTGGCCTTAGTGATTTATCACACGGGTGCCCTACTGTTCTTTCCATAGACACAAAGTCCTCAGTCATTCCAGAAACAGGGACATTTCAGAGCCAATCCCCACATAGAGACACCAGAGTATCAGAAGCACATTGGCTGCCTCTCACTTAATGGTCCAATAACCACAGAAACCTAAAAGTATTTAGAATGATAGAATAACTTTATTGTCTCTGTACATTGTACAATAAAAGGAAATGAATTCCCCAACAGACGTCACAAAAACGACATACCCATCCCTCCACACTTCAAGCACCAACCACCATTGCAGAAGGAAGGTCTGTTTCTGCGCATGGGTTGCTCCCATTTTGACACATCACACAACATCAGTTCTTAATAGCAAAATACTCAGTTTATTTCTTTGTTTTTAGTCTCTTCCTTTTCAGCTGCTCTTACATTTCTTCGAAGAAGAATCGATAACTTGAATTCTGCAAGTAGGCAGCTGAAGAGTGGCAGGAAAAGGGAAGGGGAAGGGGAAGGGGAAGGGGGGGAGGGGAGGGGAAGGGAGGGGAGGGGAAGGGGAAGGGAGGGGAGGGGAAGGGAGGGGAAGGGAGGGGAAGGGAGGGGAAGGGGAAGGGAGGGGAAGGGAGGGGAAGGGGAAGGGAGGGGAGGGGAGGGGAAGGGAGGGGAAGGGAGGGGAAGGGGAAGGGAGGGGAAGGGAGGGGAAGGGGAAGGGAGGGGAGGGGAGGGGAGGGAAGGGAAGGGAAGGGGAAGGGAGGGGAGGGGAAGGGGAAGGGAGGGGAAGGGAGGGGAGGGGAGGGGAGGGGAAGGGAGGGGAAGGGAGGGGAAGGGGAAGGGAGGGGAGGGGAGGGAAGGGGAGGGGAAGGGAGGGGAGGGGAAGGGGAAGGGAAGGGGAAGGGAGGGGAAGGGAGGGGAGGGGAGGGGAAGGGAGGGGAAGGGAGGGGAAGGGGAAGGGAGGGGAAGGGAGGGGAAGGGGAAGGGAGGGGAAGGGAGGGGAAGGGAGGGGAAGGGGAAGGGAGGGGAGGGGAGGGAAGGGGAGGGGAAGGGAGGGGAGGGGAGGGGAAGGGGAAGGGAGGGGAGGGGAGGGGAAGGGGAAGGGAAGGGAGGGGAGGGGAGGGGAAGGGAGGGGAGGGGAGGGGAGGGGAAGGGAGGGGAAGGGGAAGGGAGGGGAAGGGAGGGGAAGGGGAAGGGAGGGGAGGGGAGGGGAAGGGAGGGGAAGGGGAAGGGAGGGGAAGGGAGGGGAAGGGAGGGGAAGGGGAAGGGAGGGGAGGGGAGGGAAGGGGAGGGGAAGGGAGGGGAGGGGAAGGGGAAGGGAAGGGGAAGGGAGGGGAAGGGAGGGGAGGGGAGGGGAGGGGGAAGGGAGGGGAAGGGAGGGGAAGGGGAAGGAGGGGAAGGGAGGGGAAGGGAGGGGAGGGGAAGGGAGGGGAAGGGAGGGGAAGGGGAAGGGAGGGGAAGGGAGGGGAAGGGAGGGGAAGGGGAAGGGAGGGGAGGGGAGGGGAAGGGAGGGGAAGGGAGGGGAAGGGAGGGGAAGGGAGGGGAAGGGAGGGGAAGGGGAAGGGAGGGGAAGGGAGGGAAGGGAGGGGAAGGGGAAGGGAGGGGAGGGGAGGGAAGGGGAGGGGAAGGGAGGGAGGGGAAGGGGAAGGGAAGGGAGGGGAGGGGAAGGGAGGGAGGGGAGGGGAGGGGAAGGGAGGGGAAGGGAGGGGAAGGGGAAGGGAGGGGAAGGGAGGGGAAGGGGAAGGGAGGGGAGGGGAGGGGAAGGGAGGGGAAGGGAGGGGAAGGGGAAGGGAGGGGAAGGGAGGGGAAGGGAGGGGAAGGGGAAGGGAGGGGAGGGGAGGGAAGGGGAGGGGAAGGGAGGGGAGGGGAAGGGGAAGGGAAGGGGAAGGGAGGGGAAGGGAGGGGAGGGGAGGGGAGGGGAAGGGAGGGGAAGGGAGGGGAAGGGGAAGGGTGGGGAAGGGTGGGGAAGGGGAAGGGAGGGGAGGGGAGGGAAGGGGAGGGGAAGGAGGGGAGGGGAAGGGGAAGGGAAGGGAGGGGAGGGGAAGGGAGGGGAGGGGAGGGGAGGGGAAGGAGGGGAAGGGAGGGGAAGGGGAAGGGAGGGAAGGGAGGGGAAGGGGAAGGGAGGGGAGGGGAGGGAAGGGGAGGGGGAAGGGAGGGGAGGGGAAGGGGAAGGGAAGGGAGGGGAGGGGAAGGAGGGGAGGGGAGGGGAGGGAAGGAAGGGGAAGGGAGGGGAAGGGGAAGGGAGGGGAAGGGGAAGGGAGGGGAGGGGAGGGAAGGGGAGGGGGAGGGGAGGGAGGGGAGGGGAAGGGGAAGGGAAGGGAGGGAGGGGAAGGGAGGGGTGGGGAGGGGAGGGGAAGGGAGGGGAGGGAGGGGAAGGGGAAGGGAGGGGAAGGGAGGGGAAGGGGATGGGAGGGGAGGGGAGGGAAGGGGAGGGGAAGGGAGGGGAGGGGGAAGGGGAAGGGAAGGGTGGGGAGGGGAAGGGGGGGAGGGGAGGGGAGGGGAAGGGAGGGGAAGGGAGGGGAAGGGGAAGGGAGGGGAGGGGAGGGAAGGGGTGGGGAAGGGAGGGGAGGGGAGGGGAGGGGAGGGAGGGGAGGGGAAGGGAGGGGAAGGGAGGGGAAGGGGAAGGGAAGGGAGGGGAGGGGAAGGGAGGGGAGGGGAAGGGAGGGGAAGGAAGGGGAAGGGAGGGGAGGGGAGGGGAGGGGTGGGGAAGGGGAAGGGTGGGGAAAGGAGAAACAGAAGGAAAGAAAGAAAGAAAGAAAGGAAAGGAAAGGAAAGGGAAAAAGAAAAATAGAAAGCAAAGGATACGGAAAAAGAGAAAGAGAAAAGAGAAACAGAAAGAGAAAACAAAAGAGAAGATGGATGTAAAGAAACCTACCGCTCAATTTCAGTATTGAATATTGATCATAAATTATTTGCTAATGTCTTGGTAGAAAGACTAAAGCCCTTTCTAATGGAGAAAGGAAGAACAATGGGGCTTCCTCCCGTAACGAAGAATGAATGATAACGTCAGAACCATGACAAACGTCATTCTGAAAGAACAACGATGAAGAATGTGCGTTCTTAGCGCTAGACGCGGAGAAGGCCTTCAACAACATAAATTGGAAGTCCTTCATCTAACTCATGCAAGAATTCGATATGGGGCACTACTTCATAAATGCCGCCATAAAATCGGTATATAATAATACACCGATTTGTAAGATCCTCCTTGATAAGAATTTGGGGAAAGTAGAAAAGCAGATTTCATTTTTAAAAACCCTCTGAATACCCACCGTGGAAGCGGTACAGAGGAGAGATCGAGGGTGGGAAAGGTGGCTCAGAGACAAAGAGAGACAGTGAACCCAAACAATAGAAGATTGCTTCACAAAGTGAGCAGCAAATATTGGACACACTACATGAATGACTGATTGGGAAAAGAATTTGGAGCAAGAAGGGAAATCTACCAACTCTTACGACCTAGGCGAGAATCGGATCAAAGTATGAAACTGAGGTGAAGAAGAGGTAGACTGAGGCGTGAGAGGGGCCTGAGAAAAGAAAGGAGAAGGCCAAAGGAGAAGGAGGAAAGAAAAAGTGAACAGAGAAGGGCAAAGGGAAGAGGGAGAGGAGAGAGACGAAAGGAGGGAGAAGAGACAGAAAGAGGGGAAAGAGTTAAGAGAAAGGAGGCAGATGAGTGAGACTGTGAGGTATGTGAGATGTGTATAGTGTGTGTGAGAAGAAAAAGGTAAAAGAGAGGGAAAAAACCAGAAAAAAAGCAAAATATAAAAAGAAAAAGGGAGAAAAGAGTGATGGGTGATCTGAGATGGGCAACGTGTGTGAGATGTGCATGGTGTATGTGATGTGTGTGCAGTATAATGTGCACAATTTGTGTGGTGTATGAACTGTGTGTACTATGCGTGTGGTATGTGTTCTGTGCGATGTTCGTATTCTGTGTGTTGCATATGATATGAAATGGGTGATATGAAATGGGCATGTTCATAGAATCATAGAATCAAAGAGTTGGAAGAGGCCTCATGGGCCATCCAGTCCAACCCCATTCCGCCAAGAAGCAGGAATAATGCATGTTGTGTGACATGTGTGTGGTGTGTGAAGTGTGATGTGTGATGTGTGTGGTTTGTCTGGTGTATGAGGCGTGTGTATTATGTATGACCTGATGTGTGTGTTCTGTGTGATGAAGTGTTCTGTGTGATGTGTGTGGTGTGTCAGGCGTGGGGAGGGGAGAAGGAAGGGGAGGGGAGGGAGGGAGGGGGAGGGAGGGAGGGGGAGGGAGGGGGAGGGGAGGGGAGGGAGGGGGAGGGGGGAGGGAAAGGGTGGGAGGGAGGGGGATTGAACAGTCAGACGTTTGCCACAACTGAACACACATCTCAAGTCTTTGGATTTCAAACTGGTGGGAAGAATTGAAAAACAGGAAAAAAGGGGACGGTTCAGCCTGCCTTCCTTCAACCATGGCCTTCTACTCTCATCTCAAGATGTTTTGGGTTCAGTTCTGTTCACGACTGGTCAATGCTGTGATTTCCTGTTGAGTTCAAATCTAGCCAGAAGTGGATCCAACATCCAGGCAGTTGAGGAGAGGAACATTGGGCATTGGGCAACCCATCAGAAGAAGAAGAAGAAGAAGGCCAAACGCCGCCTTGGCGTAGTCGTGGTTCTCTTGCTTTCCTCGGATTCCACCTGGCTCTCACTCCTGGTGCTGTTGTCTCCTGTTGTCTCCGCAAATTCACCAAGACTCTCCAAGTCTTTGGCACAGAGTATGTTTCCGACTGGGCTTGATCCGGCTGAAACCCTGGCTGATATCTCTGCCATATCTTTGTGAGGCTTTTCACCTGAGGAGAATGAGAAGAAGGACATCCCATGACACAAGGCAGCTTCACCTGCTTGGTGAAGGACCCAATTTTGGGCCCAGATCTAAAATATGAGGATGCCTGTTGCCCCCCACCTGGCTCCCTTCCCAGATCAGAAGTCCAGCAGGGAAGAGGAGTGGAGACCCCATGCCGGGAACCCAGCCAGACCAGTTCAAACTGCTTTCATGAACCAGAGAAGGAAATGCAAAGACTACCCAAGACTTCTAGAACAAACTTTGTCCTGTGCTGCCTTGGACTCACCTCAGGAGGAGGAACGGGGCAACCCAAGAGCTCTGGTGTCAGTTGGAAGCCACTTGCAGCATCCTTCTCCTTGCATCGTTGGCAACCAAACAGGCCTGGGTCTTTCTCAGCCATACGTGTGAGCATTTCTTCATGATACAGATCTTCATGGGACCACTTATCCAGACATACTTGTCCCATGGGAGGCGGGGTGGGTGTTGATGTGCCTGGAGCTTTGCCTGAAAGCTTGGCCTCACCCTTGGTGAGGCTTGTGGGGCTTGTCGTCCAAGCTGTGCTCCTGCAGAAAGAAAGAAGAAAGAAAGAAAGAAAGAAAGAAAGAAAGAGAGAGAGAGAGAGAGAGAGAGAAAGAAAGGGCTTGAGGACACGGCACAAGGCATATGGTTCCCAAAGAGCAGTCCTGCTGCTGACACGAGGGTTTCACCCTTTGCGCCACTGGCTGGGGGCTCCGTCTCACAGAGTCATTCTATGGGACTTCTTCTGAGCAGTGTGGGTTGCATCGATTAGCATGATCGCCTTAGAGTTCTGTTCCTGGCTGTCATTTAGTTTTGCATATAGAAAAACATTTTTGTCTATTCCTCTTCCTTTGTAGAGTCTTGATTCTGCTTGCTTGCATGTTTGTATTTCTGTTCTTTTAAATAACAATTAATGTAAAAGATGCCAAATGTTTCCACTTTACTAAAATATACAGCACTAAAAACTTTGGGAAAGGTTCCTTCTTTCCCCAATCGCGGGTCAATTAACCAGGAACGGATCACAAACGTCACAAAGGAAATGTCATATTTCCAATTTGGCCACACTGGGACATCATCATCCTTTGCGTCACCACCACCACCACCACCATTTCTTGGGGGCCATGGAGCTCTGCGCGACTGCCTGTCTGTCACCACTCGAGTCTGCTAATGTCAGAATGAGACTCCCATGCCATAGGGAAGAAGGAGCATCCCCAGACTTGGCCTAAATGGGGCAAAGTAGCATTCAACCGGGAAAACCTAGAATACTCACCAAAAATACATGTGCATAGCAGATGAACTCTATGTTGAACTCAAGGTACATCTGGGTTTTCTATGTAGTGTAGTCAAGCCGCATATAACCGCATCTGTAACGGATCCAAAGACACAACTGGACAGGAGTTGGCTGCCTGGCAAGTGGCCAGCCTCTCTCCCTCCCAGCTGCCACCTCTGCTCAGACCTGAAGGTCATCCCGATAGTGACCTCATCATCATCATCATTCATGGCATCAGAGTGTTTGTGATCAGCTGAGGCTGCCTCCATGTCAACAACAGTTTAGGCAACCCTTGGGTGTTTCTTTATTTGAAGTTACATAATTGGTGTAGAAGAGTTTAACATGAAGCACTCTCTCACTAATCCAAATGGGTCGGTTACGCACATATTGTGAACAGATAATTGGTAATATTGGTAAAATACATATTATTATTATTTTACATTTCAGTTGGAAGATGAGCAAGTGAAAGACTGTATGATAAAATGTTTATTAGGGCTGGGTGGTTTCGTTTCGTTAATTCGTAATTCGTTAATAATTCGTTAATTTTTTCAATTACAAAACGATAACGAACCATTCTGGAGCAATTATTAAAAAAAACGAATTTTCAAAACGTTTTGTAAATGCTTTGTATTTCGATATTGTATTCGTTTCGTTATTGTTTTGAGGTCGTTTCGTTATTATTTCCGCATGTCTGGGCCAGTTTTATGGTTTAATTAGTGAAAAAAAATTATAATATCACAGCAACAGTCAACAACAGAGGGAGAGGGAAGCTTCAGAAAGTTTTGGAGGTTTTTTTTAGCGTATTTCGCGGTCGCGTCCGCCATTAACGAATCGATTCGTTATTGTTTCGGAAATCGATTCGTTAATTTTTAACCATTTACGAAATTTCGTAAATATCGAACTTTTTAAAAGGAAAATTTTGTAATTATTTTAAATATCGAAACAAAAAAAACCCCCAAATACAAATCGATTTTAGAAACAAATTTTTCCGTTGTTACCCAGGCCTAATGTTTATCGACCAGAAGTTGATGGCAAAAGTGACTAGGAGGGTGATATTGGAATCCTAGGATAACAGAGTTGGAAGAGACCACATAGATCATCATTAACTGGCCCAAATAGTACTTTTTCTGTGACTTTTGTGAGTGTTGACTATAAAAGTGTAGCTCAGAACTGTCACAGTTAGTTTCTCATCACAATATTACTACTATGCTATAAAGGTGCCAATATATGGGAGATGATTTCCCAGCCACAGAGTAGAGATACCACAATACAATGTATTTGGATCTCCAATATGTTTTTTTGGTATATGCAAGGTCTACATCAGTGGTTCTCAACCTGCAAGTCCCCAGGTGTTTTGGCCTTCAACTCCCAGAAATCCCAACAGCTGGTCTACTGGCTGAAATTTCTGGGAGTTGTAGGCCAAACCTCCTGAGGATCCACAGGTTGAGAACCATTGGTCTACATTTAGTCAGCTAACATTGGGAACTTGTATTAACTGACCTAAACATGGATGGCTTATGGGTAAATAAACCAATAAGCAAATGGGTGCTAAATACCGATCCTCTGATGACATTTACGATACGCCTTCCGAGATATGTTAACCCTGGCTAGGTGACTCTGATGTCTATCTGACCCTGAGGAGGAGCCCTGGACCCAGCGTCGATGTCATGAAGCTAGAGCTGTTGCCTTAGAGTTGGATCCAGAGTGGCCTTCCTGCCTGCCTGCCTGTGGAAGGAAGGAAGGGCTCCATCTCCTTCCATAAAGGACGTTGTGTCCCAAGGACGTTCCTCCGGAAAGAGAGGCAGAAGGAGCATTTCATTCATTTCTCTGTGTGACTTGTACACACACAGCAACAACAACAACGACAACTCTATGCTTCTGTTCTGTATTCGGATCTGTTACTTAATAGAGATCTCAGTCGCTGTTACAGGAGACTAGTTACTTACTTACTTACTTACTTAGGCGATCCCTCACTTTCCGAGGATGATTGTCTTCCTGTGGGTCCGTATGTGGCTGTGGAGCCCTATTTTTGCTCTGCATCTTCTTCCGCAGTGAGGAGGGCATTGGTTTCCAGGTGGAAGGCGGTCTCGGCCGGGGTTGGCTTGACGCGCCTTCCTCCTGGCACGTTTCTCTTTTTCACCCTCCACTCGTGCCTCCTCGAATTCTGCAGCACTGCTGGTCACAGCTGACCTCCAGCTGGAGCGGTCAAGGGCCAGGGCTTCCTAGTTCTCAGTGCCTATGCCAGAGTTTTTAAGGTTGGCTTTGAGCCCATCTTTCAATCTCTTTTCCTGTCCTCCAACATTTCCGTTCTTGAGTTCGGAGTAGAGCAGCTGCAGTTGGGGAGGGGAGGGAAGACACGTTCGGCGCATGGCAGCGTGGGGCACACGCACAGGCAGGGGAGCCAAAGCAAGGACAGACAAAGGCTTGCACCTGGGAATCATAGAATCATAGAATCAAAGAGTTGGAAGAGACCTCATGGGCCATCCAGTCCAACCCCCTGCCAAGAAGCAGGAATATTGCATTCAAATCACCCCTGACAGATGGCCATCCAGCCTCTGCTTAAAAGCTTCCAAAGAAGGAGCCTCCACCACACTCCGGGGCAGAGAGTTCCACTGCTGAACGGCTCTCACAGTCAGGAAGTTCTTCCTCATGTTCAGATGGAATCTCCTCTCTTGTAGTTGAAGCCATTGTTCCATTGCGTCCTAGTCTCCAAGGAAGTAGAAAACAAGCTTGCTCCCTCCTCCCTGTGGCTTTCTCTTACATATTTATACATGGCTATCATATCTCCTCTCAGCCTTCTCTTCTTCAGGCTAAACATGCCCAGTTCCCTAAGCCGCTCCTCATAGGGCTTGTTCTCCAGACCCTTGATCATTTTAGTCGCCCTCCTCTGGACACATTCCAGCTTGTCAATATCTCTCTTGAATTGTGGTGCCCAGAATTGGACACAATATTCCAGATATGGTCTAACTAAAGCAGAATAGAGGGGTAGCATTACTTCCTTAGATCTAGACACTATGCTCCTATTGATGCAGGCCAAAATCCCGTTGGCTTTTTTTGCTGCCACATCACATTGTTGGTTCATGTTTACCTTCCTGTCCACAAGGACTCCAAGATCTTTTTCACACGTACTGCTCTCGAGCCAGGCGTCCCCCATTCTGTATCTTTGCATTTCATTTTTTCTGCCAAAGTGGAGTATCTTGCATTTGTCGCTGTTGAACTTCATTTTGTTAGTTTTGGCCCATCTCTCTAATCTGTCAAGATCGTTTTGAATTCTGGAGACGGAATGGCGGCAAGAGCGGGTTTCTGAAGCTCCGCGCGGCAGCCAAGAAACTAATGCACCTCTCATATGGGGAAGGGGTCCAGAAAGACCCCACAAGCCGTTGGATGTGAGGACGGCCTGTTGGCAAAGCCCTCAGGACTCTGCGAAGGCAGAAGTGCGGTCTCCCCTCAAGGGAGGCTGCCAATTCTGCCGGGCAGTGCGGAGGGTGTGCGCCCCGGGAGGAAGCACGGCCTGGAGGGCCGAAGACGCCGCCAGTTTCCACTCTTATGCAATAAGGAAAAGGGATACAAGCAGTAAGGAGTAGACGAAAGCAACAAGTAATTGGGGTACATGGACGCAGCACCAATAGTTGCAACAATATAATTAGGAAACCGAGTCAAGGAAATACAAACTAATGAACTCGCTAAGTGGGAAACTAGAAAGAAGAAACCACAGAAACTACAAAACACAGATACTCAGTTCAAAAAGGTAAGCTGGGGACTCCCGCCGAAGTCTTAACCTAATCCCCCCAACCTCTCCCAATCCTTCCCAACCTCCCTTCGCCGCCCAGAGCTCGCAGCCCCCCCAAGCCTGCAACCTTCCCCACCCAACTATACCCTACCCAACACCCAGAGGAAAAATCACCGGTACCTTTAAGAGGAAGAGACAGCAGGTGTTAGAAGGCGCGCCGTGCTGCTGCCCTGCGTGACTGACGCTGGGGCGTTCTGGCGCAGGACGCGGGCGACGCGCTGCTGCGCCGTTACGCTACGGCTGCGTGGCGACGCAGCTGAGCCGAGCGGAAGAAGTTGGGGAAACGCGGAAGTGGAGGAGCGCGGAGCGCGAAGCCCAAGCAAGCCCAAGCAAGGACCAATTGCTCGAAAAGTAGTCAACCAAACGAATCCAGGAGGACGGTAAGAGACTGCTTTTGGGATTGCTTCCAGGGACTAGGAGGAAACGAGGAGAGGAGGGAGTGGGAAGGAGAGGGGGAGGAGCCTGCAATAAACAAAAGCCCAAGAGGAGCCCAGGAGGAGCGCCTGCTCTTAACAATAAGGAGACCAGAAATACAGAAAGATCTACAAGAAGAAGGGGACCTTTTGCGAAGACACATGCTAGCAGAAGCAGACTGGATCTACTCAGAAGGAAATAATAGTTAATTAAAAACTTAAGACTCAATAATACAGGTTAAATTGAGGTTTCACCTGCATAGTGAATGAACCAGTCCTGTTATATCCCCTCATATCTTGTTCCCTTAAGTTAAGATAGCAGCTAAAGCTATCGGAAAGTAAACAACGAAATCTGACAGAACATGGCAGATAGCAAAATGGACAAATTTCTTTCAATAACTAAACAAACTAAACCCATGAATACGGTGCCTGGGACAGTTCCGCCTCAATCCCCGCAGGGAGCTGCAGCGATACCCACGCCCGTCCCCGCAAGAAGACAATCAACTCAAGGGGAAATCTCTCTAAAAGATCTGATGGCGGAGATGTGGAAAATACAAGAGAACATTGAAAAAAAAATTGAAGACAACCAAGCTATAACTCAATCCAATCTGGAAAAACTGTTCCAGAAAGAAATGGGGAAATTGAGGCAGGAAATCAAGGAGGATTTGGACACCCTAAAAAGAGACATGGAAGGCACACAGAAGGAAATAAGGGATCTGAAAAAAGAGAACCACCAACTGAAAAAAGCTCAGGAGAAAACAGAAGCTAAAATGAAAAACATAGAACAAAAGAACGATAAAATGGAGAAGCAACAGGAACTGATGCTAAGTAGGGAAACTGACTTTCAGCTAAGATACAGAAACTTAGAAGAGAAGGAAGGAGACAACATAAGAAATATAGTGGTGGAGATCACGGCAGATATTTTAAAACTTCCCATAGAAGAGACAAACAAAGAAATCGATGTGGTAAGAAGAGTAAACTCTAACTATGCAAGAAAAAATAATGTGCCGAGAGACACCATAGTCAGCTTCAGTAGAAAATGCGTCAGAGAAGAAATACTGAGAATGAAATCCAAAGATCAAATAGTATATAAGGGAAGAAAGGTGATTGTCCTTAAGGAATTCTCCCCATCTGCGATGCTTAACAGAAAAAAATACTATTTCTTAACCGACGAACTTAAAAAACACAAAATAAAATTCCGCTGGGAGCGCACGGAAGGCATTCAAGTTACCTACAAAGAAGACAGATTTTGGCTCACCTCCGAGGACAAGGCTAAAGAATTCTACAAGGTGTTGATGAAAGATCTAGAAAAGGAACCAAACAGCGGCGAAAAGACAGAATCATCAAAAGGTGAAACCCACAGGTCCGAAAGGGGAAAGAAAACAGATCTGAATAAGAGGGACAAGAAGAGGCCAAGACCGGACTCACTAGAAGAGGACCAGGAAGAAGATGGAATAAAAGGAGTGGGACCTTCCGAAACAGATATCCAATCATCACAAAATGAGGAGCTTGTCAATCTATTCTAATAATGTAAATGGGATGAACTCCCCAAATAAAAGAAATCAAATATTTAACACTCTGAAAAAAGGCAAATACGATATCATTGCTCTACAGGAGACACACATTATCCCAAAGTACAGCAAATATCTGGAACAACCACAAATAGGCCAAGCTTTTTTCTCCTTAGCTAGTCAAAAAAAAAGGGGGGTAGTAATATATGTTAAAGGATCCCTCAAGGCCACATTGGCATTTAAGGATAAAGATGGTAGAATTATTGGCATAAAAATCTATCAAGACAATCAAGTTACACTGATATGTAATATATATACCCCGACGGGTCCCAAAACGCATTTTATAAAGACACTGAGAAAAAAGCTAATGGAACAAACTTTTGACAATTTGATAATTGTGGGGGATTTTAATGGGGTGTTGGAATGTAAATATGATAAAACAGGGAGAGGAAAATCCCGAGAAAACTGTGGGAGACTCCCAGAAAGCTTTCTAACCTTGAAAAATGATTGGTTTCTGCTAGATGTATGGAGGGAAAAAAACCCTTCAGGTAGAGACTACACTTTCTATTCTGCCAGACACTCAACCTGGTCTAGAATAGATATGGTGTGGGCTTCTAAAACGCTGATTACCAAAATAAATAAAATTGCAATAATGCCCAGGCTCAACTCAGATCATTGCCCCATACTATTAAAAGTGATGGGCGATAGACTACAGAGAACTTGGAAACTAAACGAATTTCTTTTAAAAAAGGAAGAAGACATAGCTCTTTGCAGAAGCCAAATCAAGGAATATTTTGAACATAATGACAACAAAGGAACCAGTGAAGAAATAGTGTGGGATGCCGGTAAGGCGGTCTTCAGAGGCCACTTCATCAAACAAGGAATACTCCGAAACAGGAAGAGAGTAGCAGAGCAGGAAAAGTTAGTAAAGATCATAGAGGAAAAAGAGAAGCTACTTAAAAAGAAACCCGGAAACAAAAAAATCAAAATAGAACTTGAGCTGTTGAAGAAGCAAAGGGATTCAACCCAATTGGAATATATTGCTAAAAACTTAAAATTCATGAAGGCCAAGTACTATGCTCAGGCCAATAAGCCGGGTAAATTGCTGGCGAGGATACTCAGGGAAAAGCGACAAAGCCAACACATTACCAAAATAACTCAGGAAGGAATCTCACATACGGAGGAACTAGGGATAAGAGAACAATTTGCTAAATTCTATAAAGATCTTTATAAGAAGGAGAACACTCCAGTTGAGGGAATAGTGGAATACCTGTCCAAACACAAACTAGAGAAACTAACCGATCAACAAAGGGAGTCATTAAACAATCAGATAGAAGATAACGAGATAAATAGTGTAATCAAAAACCTTCCCTCAGACAAGGCCCCAGGTCCGGACGGGATAACAGCTATATTTTATAAGACATTCCGAGAAGAGTTACTTCCGTACCTGAGGAAAATCTTTAATAATATATTGAATGAAGCTAAGATCCCAGAATCCTGGAGAGAGGCGACCATCACCCTCCTTCATAAAACAGGGTCTGAAGAGGACAATGTCAAAAATTACAGGCCAATTGCCCTTTTAAATATTGATTACAAAATCTTCGCTCAAATAATGGCCAATAGATTGAAAGCATATCTTAACGAGGTCATCAGGGAAGATCAAACGGGATTCCTCCCCAGAAGACAAATGTCCGAAAATATAAGAACTATCGTAGATATAATTGAATTTCACGAAATCAATCACCAGAGAGAATTAGGTCTTCTGTTCATAGACGCAGAGAAGGCTTTCGATCGGGTGAACTGGGAATTTATGACACACCTGGCCCTGGAGAAGGATATGGGATTCCAGTTCAACAATATGTTAAAGGCAGTATATACCAACCAAAATGCGAGAGTAAGAGTAAATGGCCAACTCTCCGATAGAATCCCAATCGAAAGAGGTACCAGACAGGGTTGTCCCCTTTCCCCCCTTTTATACATCATGTCTCTGGAAATCCTTCTAGAAGATATCAGAAAAGAGGAAGCCCTGAAAGGGGTGAAAATAAGGAAAGACGAGTTCAAAATAAAGTCATATGCGGACGATATTGTCTGCATTATAGAGAAGCCAACAGAGAATATCCTAAAGTGGCTGGAAAAGTTTGTAGAATATGGAAAGGTAGCTGGCCTAAAAATAAATCAAAACAAGACCAAATTCTTAACTAAGAACATTAATGAAGAAAAAAAAAGAGAATTAGAGAAGATCTCGCACTTCTCCATAGCAAACAAGATAAAATACTTAGGGATAATACTAACGGCTAGTAATATTCAGTTGGTAAAGAACAATTACGAACAAACCTGGAAGGAAATTTCCAAAAAATTAGATAAATGGAAAGATCTCAAATTAAGCTTAATGGGGAAAGTGGCACTAATAAAAATGAACATACTGCCTAGAATGAATTTCCTTTTTCAAATGTTACCAATACTCAGAACTAACCACTGCTTCTCGATATGGAGAAAAGACATTTTAAAATTCATTTGGCAAGGGAAAAATCCCAGGATTAAATACTCAACTCTGATCGATGCCAGGGAGAGGGGCGGACTGGCTTTACCAGATTTACAGCTATACTTTGAAGCCTCCGCGTTAGTCTGGATAAGGGAATGGGCCACGTTGAAAAAAAGAAAACTTTTAAACCTAGAAGGTGCAGACCTAAGGAGGGGCTGGCACGCCTATTTATGGTATGCAAAAGCCAAAGTGGAAAAATTCTTCTCAAATCACACCATAAGAGCTGCACTGTTAAAGGTCTGGGAAAAATATAAAACCAGACTTTATGATAAGACACCCCTATGGGTTTCTCCCATAGAGGCCTTTCAAAACAGGGAACTTCCCAGTAGCAGCTGGCTCTCATACAATGTTATTCTAGAGAAGAAAGAATCACAGTACAGAATTAAACCCATAGATAAATTGAAATCTACAGATGGAAACTTTTCTTGGTTCCAATATCTGCAGATATCGGACAGCTTTAAGGAGGACAATAAAACAGGCTTCGCCCTCTCTGACTCCTTCTGGGACAGCATAATGAGGAAGGAGAGGAAGCTGATAAAAACACTATACAAAAAACTGCTAGAATGGGAAACGGAAAAGGAGCTCATAAAAGAAAATATGATCACATGGGCAGTAGAGCTAGGCCACACGATTTTATTAAAAGATTGGGAAGACATATGGAAGGTAAAAATGAAGTTTGCCAACTCTGTGGTCATCAAGGAGAGTTGGTATAAGATGTTCACTCGCTGGCATCTCACCCCGGCAAGGCTAGCCAAATTCCAAAAAAATACAAGCAATTTATGCTGGAAGTGTGGTACAAAAGAGGGCTCATTCATTCACTGCTGGTGGCACTGCAAAAGAGTCAAGAGCTTCTGGAAAGAGGTCCACCTACAGGTTCAGGGAATTTTGCAAACAAAGTTTGAGCTAAAGGCGGATTACTATCTCCTGCATATAATGGACTTTGAAATAGATCAAAATAAGGAGAGGCTGCTATTCCACCTCTCCGCAGCGGCAAGAACTGTGTTAGCCCGTAAATGGAAAAGTAAGGAAATACCGACATCAGAGGACTGGGTAGTTAAGATAAGGGAGTTCATGGAACTAGACTCTTTGGCTAACATGGTATACGATGCACCCAAAAGGAAATGTGTAGATTGGTACCCACTTAGACGTTTCCTCAAGGAGAAGAAAAGCATAACTTTATAAGGGACAGATTGGTGTTTGCTGCAAAACCAAGAAAGCAAATTAATAAAATAAGCAAGTGGCCTTTTTTTCTCTTACCCCAAGGATTGTTGGGAAGTCTTTTAGGGATGTATGTATGTTAGGATGTATGTTAGGATGAATCATGTCTCACTACCCACCTTCCCCCTATCCCCATACACTCACTCCCCCCCCCCCCCCCCCAGAGTTCAACCCTCCCCCACTCCCTCCTTTAGAAAGGTTCAGGTAGAGTATGGGAAGTTATGTACTCAAGTCATAGGAGAAATCGTATTTGTGATGTAATAGATTGTAAAGTATCAATATTGTTGTTAGTATAGGAAAAGACGAATGATGCAATTAATGTACACTGCAACCTATCAATATCTATGAATGTATGTTATATTCTAAAACACACTAATAAAAATTTATATTTAAAAAAAAAAAAAGATCGTTTTGAATTCTGCTCCTGTCCTCTGGACTATTGGCTCTCCCTCCCAATTTGGTGTCGTCTGCAAACTTGATGATCATGCCTTCTAGCCCTTCATCTAAGTCATTAATAAAGATGTTGAACAGGACCGGGCCCAGGACGGAACCCTGCTTGTGGCACTCCACTTGTCACTTCTTTCCAAGATGAAGAGGAAGCATTAGTGAGCACTCTCTGTGTTCGTCCACTTAACCAATTTCAGATCCACCTCACCGTAGTTTTGCCTAGCCCACATTGGACTAGTTTCCTTGCCAGAAGGTCATGGGGGACCTTGTCAAAGAAGGCCTTCCTGAAATCCAGACACGCTCCATCCACGGCATCATTCCCCGCATCTACCCAGCTTGTAGCTCTATCGAAGAAAGAGATCAGATTAGTCTGGCATGACTTGTTTTTGATAAATCCATGTTGACTATTAGCGATGACTGCATTTGTTTCTAAGTGTTTGCAGACCGCTTCCTTAACAATCTTTTCCAGAATCTTGCCCGGTATCGACGTGAGGCTGACCGGACGGTAGTTGTTTGGGTCGTCCTTTTTTCCCTTCTTGAAGATTGGGACCACATTGGCCCTCCTCCAATCTGCTGGAACTTCTCCCGTTCTCCAAGAACTCTCAAAGATGGTTGCCAATGGTTCCGAAATGACTTCCGCTAGTTCCTTCAATACTCTGGGGTGTAGTTGATCTGGCCCTGAAAGGGGGCTTGAACTCATTAAAAGCGGCCAGGTATTCTTGGACGACTTCTTTCCCAATTTGGGGTTGGATGTCCTCCAATCCCTCATCCACTCCATCTTGCTGAGGTTGAAGACTCTCTTTTTGTGAGAAGACCGAGGCAAAGAAGGTATTAAGTAGTTCTGCCTTTTCCCTATCCCCTGTCAGCATTGCCCCATCTTCTCCGCGAAGAGGTCCTATCGCCTCCTTGTTTTTCCTTTTTCTACTGACATAAGAATAGAAGCCCTTTTTACTGTTTTTAATGTCCCTGGCAAGTCTGAGCTCATTTTGTGCTTTAGCCTTGCGGACCTTTTCCCTACAGGTGTTGGCTATTTGTTTGAATTCTTCTTTGGTGATTTCTCCCTTTTTCCACTTCTTGTGCATGTCTCTTTTGTGTCTTAGCACAGTTAGAAGTTCTTTGGACATCCATTCTGGCTTCTTTGCACTTGTCCTATTTTTTCTCTTTGTTGGCACGGTTTGCAATTGCGCCTTGAGTATTTCACTCTTGAGAAATTCCCATCCATCCGTAACTCCCTTGTCTTTTAGTATCTGTGTCCACGGAATGCTGCTCAGCGTTTCCTTCATTTTTTGGAAATCAGCTCTCCTAAAGTCCAAAATGCGGGTTTGACTTGTCTTAGTTTCGGCCTTCCTTTGTACCTCAAATTGCAGGAGCACATGGTCACTTGCCCCTAAGGATCCTTCCACTTCAACCGCATCGATCAGGTCCTCCGCATTTGTTAGGATGAGATCAAGAGTAGCCAATCCCCTTGTTGCCTCTTCTACCTTCTGGACCATGAAATTGTCTGCCAGGCAAGCGAGGAATTTGTTGGACCTTGTACTCTTGGCCGAGTTTGTTTTGCAGCAAATATCGGGATAGTTGAAATCGCCCATGACTATCGTCCATTTTTTTCATGTCAGGAGTGACTTGAGAAACTGAAAATATGCAATAAAGATTATTTTTCAAAAAGAGGAGGAGGAGGAGGAGCAGGAGCAGAAATTTGAACGACTGCAAGTCCCAAATGTAAAGGTCTATTTTCCCCAAACCTCACCTGCGTTCAAATTTGGGCATACTGAGTGTTCATGCCAAGTTTGGCCCAGATCCATCATTGTTTGCGTCCACAGTGCTCCCTGCATGTAGGTGAACTACAACTGTTCTGGAACAGCTGTTCCAGAAGCTCCAATTTTGTTTGCTTTGCATTGAATGTTTGTTTGCAGTCCTAAGTTTCAGGGACTCTGCAGATAGGTGGCTTCGTTTGGCTGCAATCATAGGGCAAGCCACCTGTCAATTAGAGTTAGGTCCCCTGGTCCCGCCCCCTTTGGGTTTTTGGAGGGAAGCGGAGCCTTTTTGAGTCAGTCCACACAGAGCAGCTTTCCATACAGGACACGAAACCAAGAGCTCCTGTCGAAAGCTTCGTCTTCTACGGCTTGGCCGGGGAGATACACAGCCTACAGCTTGGCTGAGGATTTTACCACCTTACAGCTCCTTTGCTGAGGGACTTCAGTCAGCCATCACAGCACCCTGAACTCCTTCTTTTGCCCTGGAAGTCTACAAAGCTCTGCTTGGCAAGGGTCGCTCGCGGAAGCCGGACGCAGTTGGTACCGGGTGCAGGGGCTCCACGCCAACAGAAACATGCACAGACTGCCCAGGTTAGAAGTTTAGCATTTCCCCATTCGTTAGTATTTTTATTTATTTATTTATTTATTTATTTATTTATTTATTCTTTAAACTTCTATGCCGCCACTCCCTTCCCTGGGGCTCGGAGCGGCTTACAAGAATAGCTAAAATCTAACAAAGTTTAAAAGCAATTTAAAACAATTTAAAAACAACAGTATCAAACATTAAAAGCCTGTCGAAACACGTATGTCTGACATGCCCTGCGGACAGCTGGCAAGTCCCGCAGGGCACGAACGTCAGGTGGCAGAGCATTCCAGACTGATGGCGCCACTGCTGTGAAGGCTCTGCGTCTGGTAGCCGTTAGACGCAAGGTCTGGACACTGGGGACTTCCAATAGATCTTGGTCCTCAGAACGGAGGGATCTCTGGGGTTGGGAGGGGTTGAGGGGGTCCCTCAGGTACATTGGCCCCAGACCATGCAAGGCCTTCAAGGGGAGTCCCATCCCTTTGAAAGTGATCCGGTGCTCAATGGGTAACCAATGCAGCTGTAGTAAGATTGGTGTTATGCGGCATCTCATCGGAATTCCCGCAAGAAGCCGAGCAGCTGCGTTTTGTACCAACTTGAGCTTCCGGATCACCGACAGAGGGAGGCCAATGGAGAGGGCGTTACAGTAGTCCAGTCTTGAGATGACCGTGGCCTGGATCACCATAGCTACGTCGTCCCTGGACAGGGAGGGGGGCAGCCGTCTAGCCTGCCGCAGGTGAAAGAAAGAAGGCGGTTCTGCTCATGGCGGAGAGAGACCTGGGCCTCCATCGTCAGCAGAAAGAGGGTCCAAAAGGACTCCCAGACTCTTGACCAATGATGACGGGCGTAAGGCCTCGCCATCCAGGGTGGGCAGATGGATGTCCCCACTGCCCGGTCCACCCCGCCGTAGGATCTCCTCCGTCTTTGCTGGATTCACCCTCAACCTGCTGGCACGCAGCCATCCAGTCACCCCCTCAATGAGGCACTGAGGGAAGGAATCAGGGACAGAGTCCGGTCGGCCTTCCATCTTCAGCACCAGCTGAGTGTCATCGGCATACTGATAACACTCAAGCCCAAAACCTCGAACCAGCTGAGCAAGTGGTCGCATAGAGATGTTAAACAAGAGAGGGGAGAAAATGGCCCCCTGAGGAGGAACCCCACAAGAGAGAGAGAGAGAGGGGGGGGACCTCTCAGAGACCAAGCCTCCCCTCTCCACTCGCTGTCCACGGTTGTGAAGGAAGGAGGGGAGCCAGTTTAAAGCTCTCCCTCTGATTCCAGCAACAGCAAGGCGGTGGGTCAAGAGATTGTGGTCGACTGTGTCCAATGCTGCTGTGAGATCCAATAGCACGAGCAGCGCTGACCCGCCCTGGTCAAGCTGGCATCGAAGGTGATGATCCGTGATGGAGACCAGCACAGTCTCTGTCCCGTGCCCCGCACGGAAGCCGGATTGGAAGGGATCTAGTCCTGCTGTGTCGTCTAGGAATTGCTGCAACTGCTCCGCTGCTGTATACAGTTATGAAGATAGTGCCTGTTCCCAGTGAACAAGATTGCAAGAGCCAATAGACTGTTAAGAAAGCTTTAAAGTCCCTCTTTGTTTTCATCAATAAAGAACTTTGCTGGACTTACTTTAAGCCTCTACAGAACTTTGTTTAAGGAAATCCAAGGGCCTTTCATCTCAGGCAGCCCCGTTGGGCATCCCGTTGGGCACACGGAATGTATGTCCTGTCTACAGTCTTATGCGCAGGCGTGCGACAGCACAACAACTCCAAAACCTCAAGGTCAATGCCTACCAAACCCTTCCATTATTTATTGTTGGTTATGGGAGTTCTGTGTGCCCAGTTTGGTTCAATTGCATCCTTGGCGGAGTTCAGAGTGCTCTTTGTTTGTAGGTGAAATGCCAGCAACTACAACTCCCAAATGACAAAGTCTATCCCACTGCAACTCCAGCAGTATTCAGATTTGGGCATATTGGTTATTTGTGCCAAATTACGCCAATTAATTTGAAAAATAGGATCCATGTTAGTGTTATTTAACTCAAATCAATCTCCACTTTGTGCAAGTTATAAACGTGATAATAGTATCATCTCCACTGGAACAAGACCAGCTTTCCACTTCTGTAGGGAGTAAGTTTCTCTGCTGGCTGGAGGGGCCTGGACCCAATTCCCTTTGGGGGTCTCTGGCATCTCATTCCCTGGAGCTACTTCAACAGGCCGGATGGCCGTCTTCTGGGAGGGCTTTCCCTGGTCTTCCTTCCTCGCCGAAAGGGCTTGGGCTGGGTGGCCTTAGTGATTTTTCACACGGGTGTCCTACTCTTCTTTCCATAGACACAAAGTCCTCAGTCATTCCAGAAACAGGGACATTTCAGAGCCAATCCCCCACATAGAGACACCAGAGTATCAGAAGCACATTGGCTACCTCTCACTGAATGGTCCAATAAGGTAGCACTTAATGGTCCATAGAAACCTTAAAGTCTTTAGAATGATAGAATAACGTTATTGTCACTGTACATTGTACAATAAAAGGAAATGAATTCCCCAACAGACGTCACAAAAACGACATACCCATCCCTCCACACTTCAAGCACCAACCACCATTGCAGAAGGAAGGTCTGTTTCTGCGCATGGGTTGCTCCCATTTTGACACAACATCACACAACATCAGTTCTTAATAGCAAAATACTCAGTTTATTTCTTTGTTTTTAGTCTCTTCCTTTTCAGCTGCTCTTCAATTTCTTCGAAGAAGAATCGATAACTTGAATTCTGCAAGTAGGCAGCTGAAGAGTGGCAGGAAAAGGGAAGGGGAAGGGGAAGGGGAAGGGGGGGAGGGGAGGGGGAACCGGAAGGGGAGGGGAAGGGAGGGGAGGGGAAGGGAGGGGAGGGGAGGGGAGGGGAGGGGAAGGGGAAGGGTGGGGAAAGGAGAAACAGAAGGAAAGAAAGAAAGAAAGGAAAGGGAAAAAGGAAAATAGAAAGCAAAGGATACGGAAAAAGAGAAAGAGAAAAGAGAAACAGAAAGAGAAAACAAAAGAGAAGATGGATGTAAAGAAACCTACCGCTCAATTTCAGTATTGAATATTGATTATAAATTATTTGCTAATGTCTTGGTAGAAAGACTAAAGCCCTTTCTAATGGATAAAGGAAGAACAATGGGGCTTCCTCCCGTAACGAAGAATGAATGATAACGTCAGAACCATGACAAACGTCATTCTGAAAAGAACAACGATGAAGAATGTGCGTTCTTAGCGCTAGACGCGGAGAAGGCCTTCAACAACATAAATTGGAAGTCCTTCATCTAACTCATGCAAGAATTCGATATGGGGCACTACTTCATAAATGCCGCCATAAAATCGGTATATACCGATTTGTAAGATCCTCCTTGATAAGAATTTGGGGAAAGTAGAAAAGCAGATTTCATTCTTTAAAAAACCTCTGAATACCCACCGTGGAAGCGGCACAGAGGAGAGATCTAGGGTGTGAAAGGTGGCTCAGAGACAAAGAGAGACAGTGAACCCAAACAATAGAAGATTGCTTCACAAAGTGAGCAGCAAATATTGGACACACTACATGAATGACTGATTGGGAAAAGAATTTGGAGCAAGAAAGGGAAATCTACCAACTCTTACGACCTAGGCGAGAATCGGATCAAAGTATGAAACTGAGGTGAAGAAGAGGTAGACTGAGGCGTGAGAGGGGCCTGAGAAAAGAAAGGAGAAGGCCAAAGGAGAAGGAGAAAAGAAAAAGTGAAGAGAGAAGGGCAAAGAGAAGAGGGAGAGGAGAGAGACGAAAGGAGGGAGAAGAGACAGAAAGAGGGGAAAGAGTTAAGAGAAAGGAGGCAGATGAGTGAGAATGTGAGGTATGTGAGATGTGTAGAGTGTGTGAGAAGAAAAAAGGTAAAAGAGAGGGAAAAAACCAGAAAAAAAGCAAAATATAAAAAGAAAAAGGGAGAAAAGAGAGATGGGTGATCTGAGATGGGCAACGTGTGTGAGATGTGCATGGTGTATGTGATGTGTGTGCAGTATAATGTGCACAATTTGTGTGGTGTATGAACTGTGTGTACTATGCGTGTGGTATGTGTTCTGTGCGATGTTCGTATTCTGTGTGTTGCATATGATATGAAATGGGTGATATGAAATGGGCATGTTCATAGAATCATAGAATCAAAGAGTTGGAAGAGGCCTCATGGGCCATCCAGTCCAACCCCATTCCGCCAAGAAGCAGGAATAATGCATGTTGTGTGACATGTGTGTGGTGTGTGAAGTGTGATGTGTGATGTGTGTGGTTTGTCTGGTGTATGAGGCGTGTGTATTATGTATGACCTGATGTGTGTGTTCTGTGTGATGAAGTGTTCTGTGTGATGTGTGTGGTGTGTCAGGCGTGGGGAGGGGAGAAGGAAGGGGAGGGGAGGGAGGGAGGGGGAGGGAGGGAGGGGGAGGGAGGGGGAGGGGAGGGGGAGGGGAGGGGGAGGGGAGGGAGGGGGAGGGGGAGGGGAGGGGAGGGGGGAGGGGAAAGGGTGGGAGGGAGGGGGATTGAACAGTCAGACGTTTGCCACAACTGAACACACATCTCAAGTCTTTGGGATTTCAAACTGGTGGGAAGAATTGAAAAACAGGAAAAAAGGGGACGGTTCAGCCTGTCTTCCTTCAACCATGGCCTTCTACTCTCATCTCAAGATGTTTTGGGTTCAGTTCTGTTCACGACTGGTCAATGCTGTGATTTCCTGTTGAGTTCAAATCTAGCCAGAAGTGGATCCAACATCCAGGCAGTTGAGGAGAGGAACATTGGGCATTGGGCAACCCATCAGGAAGAAGAAGAAGGCCAAACGCCGCCTTGGCGTAGTCGTGGTTCTCTTGCTTTCCTCGGATTCCACCTGGCTCTCACTCCTGGTGCTGTTGTCTCCTGTTGTCTCCGCAAATTCACCAAGACTCTCCAAGTCTTTGGCACAGAGTATGTTTCCGACTGGGCTTGATCCGGCTGAAACCCTGGCTGATACCTCTGCCATATCCTTGTGAGGCTTTTCACCTGAGGAGAATGAGAAGAAGGACATCCCATGACACAAGGCAGCTTCACCAGCTTGGTGAAGGACCCAATTTTGGGCCCAGATCTAAAATATGAGGATGCCTGTTGCCCCCCACCTGGCTCCCTTCCCAGATCAGAAGTCCAGCAGGGAAGAGGAGTGGAGACCCCATGCCGGGAACCCAGCCAGACCAGTTCAAACTGCTTTCATGAACCAGAGAAGGAAATGCAAAGACTACCCAAGACTTCTAGAACAAACTTTGTCCTGTGCTGCCTTTGACTCACCTGAGGAGGAGGATTGGGGCCACCCAAGAGCTCTGGTGTCAGTTGGAAGCCACTTGCAGCATCCTTCTCCTTGCATCGTTGGCAGCCAAACAGGCCTGGGTCTTTCTCAGCCATACGTGTGAGCATTTCTTCATGATACAGATCTTCGTGGTACCACTTATCCAGACATACTTGTCCCATGGGAGGCGGGGTGGGTGTTGATGTGCCTGGAGCTTTGCCTGAAAGCTTGGCCTACACCCTTGGTGAGGCTTGTGGGGCTTGTCGTCCAAGCTGTGCTCCTGCAGAAAGAAAGGAAGGAAGAAAGGAAGGAAGGAAGGAAGGAAGGAAGGAAGGAAGGAAGGAAGGAAGGAAGGAAGGGCTTGAGTCCACGGCACAAGGCGTATGGTTCCCAAACCGCAGTCCTGCTGCTGACACGAGGGTTTCACCCTTTGCGCCACTGGCTGGGGGCTCCGTCTCACAGGGTCATTCTATGGGACTTCTGAGCAGTGTGGGTTGCATCGATTAGGATGCTCGCCTTAGAGTTCTGTTCCTGGCTGTCATTTAGTTTTGCATCTAGAAAAACATTTTTGTCTCTTCCTCTTCCTTTGTAGAGTTGATTCTACTTGCTTGCATGTTTGTATTTCTGTTCTTTTAAATAACAATTAATGTAAAAGATGCCAAATGTTTCCACTTTACTAAAATATAAAGCACTAAAAACTTTGGGAAAGGTTCCTTCTTAACCAGGAACGGATCACAAACATCACAAAGGAAATGTCATATTTCCAATTTGGCCACAGTGGGACATCAACATTTGTGTCACCACCACCACCACCACCACCACCATTTCTTGGGGGCCATGGAGCTCTGCGCGACTGCCTGTCTGTCACCCATCGAGTCTGCTAATGTCAGAATGAGACTCCCATGCCATAGGGAAGAAGGAGCATCCCCAGACTTTGCCTAAATAGGGCAAAGTAGCATTCAACCGGGAAAACCTAGAATACTCACCAAAAATACATGTGCATAGCAGATAAACTCTATGTTGAATTCAAGGTACATCTGGGTTTTCTATGTAGTGTAGTCAAGCCGCATATAACCACATCTGTAACAGATCCAAAGAAACAACTGGACAGGAGTTGGGTGTGTGGCAAGTGTCCAGCCTCTCTCCCTCCCAGCTGCCACCTCTGCTCAGACCTGAAGGTCATCCCGATAGTGACATCATCATCATCATCATCATTCATGGCATCAGAGTGTTTGTGATCAGCTGAGGCTGCCTCCATGTCAACAACAGTTTAGGCAACCCTTGCCACCAGGCCCCATCTGCAATACTATAGGATATCATTGAACTGCTTTGAACGGCATTCTATGAAGCTACGTATGGCAGAATGCATGATGGCGCCTCGGGTGTTCTTTATTGGAAGTTACATAATTGGTGTAGAAGAGTTTAACATGAAGCACTCCCTCACTAATCCAAAAGGGTCGGTTACGCAGATATTGTGAACAGATAATTGGTAATATTGGTAAAATACATTTTTTTTTTTTACATTTCAGTTGGAAGATGAGCAAGTGAAAGACTGTATGATAAAATGGGATGTTTATCGACCAGAAGTTGATGGCAAAAGTGACTGGGAGGGTGATATTGGAATCCTAGGATAACAGAGTTGGAAGAGACCACATAGATCATCATTAACTGGCCCAAATAGTACTTTTTCTGTGACTTTTGTGAGTGTTGACTATAAAAGTGTAGCTCAGAACTGTCACAGTTAGTTTCTCATCACAATATTACTACTATGCTATAAAGGTGCCAATATATGGGAGATGATTTCCCAGCCACAGAGTAGAGATACCACAATACAATGTATTTGGATCTCCAATATGTTTTTTTGGTATATGCAAGGTCTACATCAGTGGTTCTCAACCTGCAAGTCCCCAGGTGTTTTGGCCTTCAACTCCCAGAAATCCCAACAGCTGGTCTACTGGCTGAAATTTCTGGGAGTTGTAGGCCAAACCTCCTGAGGATCCACAGGTTGAGAACCATTGGTCTACATTTAGTCAGCTAACATTGGGAACTTGTGTTAACTGACCTAAACATGGATGGGTTATGGATAGAGAAACCAATAAGCAAATGGGTGCTAAATACCGATCCTCTGATGACATTTACGATACGCCTTCCGAGATATGTCAACCCTGGCTAGGTGACTCTGATGTCTATCTGACCCTGAGGAGGAGCCCTGGACCCAGCGTCGATGTCATGAAGCTAGAGCTGTTGCCTTAGAGTTGGATCCAGAGTGGCCTTCCTGCCTGCCTGCCTGTGGAAGGAAGGAAGGGCTCCATCTCCTTCCATAAAGGACATTGTGTCCCAAGGACGTTCCTCCGGAAAGAGAGGCAGAAGGCGCATTTCATTCATTTCTCTGTGTGACTTGTACACACACAGCAACAACAACAACAACGACAACTCTATGCTTCTGTTCTGTATTCGGATCTGTTACTTAATAGAGATCTCAGTCGCTGTTACAGGAGACCAGTTACTTACTTACTTACTTACTTACTTAGGCGATCCCTCACTTTCCGAGGATGATTGTCTTCCTGTGGGTCCGTATGTGGCTGTGGAGCCCTATTTTTGCTCTGCATCTTCTTCCGCAGTGAGGAGGGCATTGGTTTCCAGGTGGAAGGCGGTCTCGGCCGGGGTTGGCTTGACGCGCCTTCCTCTTGGCACGTTTCTCTTTTTCACCCTCCACTCGTGCCTCCTCAAATTCTGCAGCACTGCTGGTCACAGCTGACCTCCAGCTGGAGCGGTCAAGGGCCAGGGCTTCCCAGTTCTCAGTGTCTATGCCAGAGTTTTTAAGGTTGGCTTTGAGCCCATCTTTCAATCTCTTTTCCTGTCCTCCAACGTTGCGTTTTCCGTCCTTGAGTTCGGAGTAGAGCAGCTGCAGTTGGGGAGGGGAGGGAAGACACGTTCGGCGCATGGCAGCGTGGGGCACATGCACAGGCAGGGGAGCCAAAGCAAGGACAGACAAAGGCTTGCACCTGGGAATCCATTTTTTTCATGTCAGGAGTGACTTGAGAAACTGAAAATATGCAATAAAGATTATTTTTCAAAAAGAGGAGGAGGAGGAGGAGCAGGAGCAGAAATTTGAACGACTGCAAGTCCCAAATGTAAAGGTCTATTTTCCCCAAACCTCACCTGCGTTCAAATTTGGGCATATTGAGTGTTCATGCCAAGTTTGGCCCAGATCCATCATTGTTTGCGTCCACACTGCTCCCTGCATGTAGGTGAACTACAACTGTTCTGGAACAGCTGTTCCAGAAGCTCCAATTTTGTTTGCTTTGCATTGAATGTTTGTTTGCAGTCCTAAGTTTCAGGGACTCTGCAGATAGGTGGCTTCGTTTGGCTGCAATCATAGGGCAAGCCACCTGTCAATTAGAGTTAGGTCCCCTGGTCCCGCCCCCTTTGGGTTTTTGGAGGGAAGAGGAGCCTTTTTGAGTCAGTTCACACAGAGCAGCTTTCCATACAGGACACGAAACCAAGAGCTCCTGTCGAAAGCTTCGTCTTCTACGGCTTGGCCGGGGAGATACACAGCCTACAGCTTGGCTGAGGATTTTACCACCTTACAGCTCCTTTGCTGAGGGACTTCAGTCAGCCATCACAGCACCCTGAACTCCTTCTTTTGCCCTGGAAGTCTACAAAGCTCTGCTTGGCAAGGGTCGCTCGCGGAAGCCGGACGCAGTTGGTACCGGGTGCAGGGGCTCCACGCCAACAGAAACATGCACAGACTGCCCAGATTAGAAGTTAAGCATTTCCCCATTCGTTAGTATTTTTATTTATTTATTTATTTATTTATTTATTTATTCTTTAAACTTCTATGCCGCCACTCCCTTCCCTGGGGCTCGGAGCGGCTTACAAGAATAGCTAAAATCTAACAAAGTTTAAAAGCAATTTAAAACAATTTAAAAACAACAGTATCAAACATTAAAAGCCTGTCGAAACACGTATGTCTGACATGCCCTGCGGACAGCTGGCAAGTCCCGCAGGGCACGAACTTCAGGTGGCAGAGCATTCCAGACTGATGGCGCCACTGCTGTGAAGGCTCTGCGCCTGGTAGCCGTTAGACGCAAGGTCTTGACACTGGGAATTTCCAATAGATCTTGGTCCTCAGAACGGAGGGATCTCTGGGGTTGGGAGGGGGTGAGACGATCCCTCAGATACATTGGCCCCAGACCATGCAAGGCCTTCAAGGGGAGTCCCATCCCTTTGAAAGTGATCCGGTGCTCAATGGGTAACCAATGCAGCTGCCGTAAGATTGGTGTTATGCGGCATCTCATCGGAATTCCCGCAAGAAGCCGAGCAGCTGCGTTTTGTACCAACTTGAGCTTCCGAATCACCGACACAGGGAGGCCAATGTAGAGGGCGTTACAGTAGTCCAGTCTTGAGATGACCGTGGCCTGGATCACCGTAGCCAGGTCGTCCCTGGACAGGGAGTGGCCAGCCGTCTAGCCTGCCGCAGGTGAAAGAAAGAAGGCGGTTCTGCTCACGGCGGAGAGAGACCTGGGCCTCCATTGTCAGCAGAGGCTCCAAAAGGACTCCCAGACTCTTGACCAATGATGACGGGCGTAAGGCCTCGCCATCCAGGGTGGGCAGATGGATGTCCCCACTGCCCGGTCCACCCAGCCATAGGATCTCCGTCTTTGCTGGATTCACCCTCAACCTGCTGGCACGCAGCCATCCAGTCACCCCCTCAATGAGGCACTGAGGGAAGGAATCAGGGACAGAGTCCGGTCGGCCTTCCATCTTCAGCACCAGCTGAGTGTCATCGGCATACTGATAACACTCAAGCCCAAAACCTCGAACCAGCTGAGCAAGTGGTCGCATAGAGATGTTAAACAAGAGAGGGGAGAGAATGGCCCCCTGAGGAGGAACCCCACAAGAGAGAGAGAGAGAGGGGGGGGACCCCTCAGAGACCAGGCCTCCCCTCTCCACTCGCTGTCCACGGTTGTGAAGAAAGGAGGGGAGCCAGTTCAAAGCTCTCCCCCTGATTCCAGCAACAGCAAGGCGTTGGGTCAAGAGATTGTGGTCGACTGTGTCAAATGCTGCTGTGAGATCCAATAGCACGAGCAGCGCTGACCCGCCCTGGTCAAGCTGGCATCGAAGGTGATGATCCGTGATGGAGACCAGCACAGTCTCTGTCCCGTGCCCCGCACGGAAGCCGGACTGGAAGAGATCTAGTCCTGCTGTGTCGTCTAGGAATTGCTGCAACTGCTCCGCTGCTGTATACAGTTATGAAGATAGTGCCTGTTCCCAGTGAACAAGATTGCAAGAGCCAATAGACTGTTAAGAAAGCTTTAAAGTCCCTCTTTGTTTTCATCAATAAAGAACTTTGCTGGACTTACTTTAAGCCTCTACAGAACTTTGTTTAAGGAAATCCAAGGGCCTTTCATCTCAGGCAGCCCCGTTGGGCATCCCGTTGGGCACACGGAATGTATGTCCTGTCTACAGTCTTATGCGCAGGCGTGCGACAGCACAACAACTCCAAAACCTCAAGGTCAATGCCTACCAAACCCTTCCATTATTTATTGTTGGTTATGGGAGTTCTGTGTGCCCAGTTTGGTTCAATTGCATCCTTGGCGGAGTTCAGAGTGCTCTTTGTTTGTAGGTGAAATACCAGCAACTACAACTCCCAAATGACAAAATCTATCGCACTGCAACTCCAGCAGTATTCAGATTTGGGCATATTGGTTATTTGTGCCAAATTACGCCAATTAATTTGAAAAATAGGATCCATGTTAGTGTTATTTAACTCAAATCAATCTCCACTTTGTGCAAGTTATAAACGTGATAATAGTATCATCTCCACTGGAACAAGACCAGCTTTCCACTTCTGTAGGGAGTAAGTTTCTCTGCTGGCTGGAGGGGGCTGGACCCAATTCCCTTTGGGGGTCTCTGGCATCTCATTCCCTGGAGCTACTTCAACAGGCCGGATGGCCGTCTTCTGGGAGGGCTTTCCCTGGTCTTCCTTCCTCGCCGAAAGGGCTTGGGCTGGGTGGCCTTAGTGATTTATCACACGGGTGTCCTACTGCTCTTTCCATAGACACAAAGTCCTCAGTCATTCCAGAAACAGGACATTTCAGAGCCAATCCCCCACATAGAGACACCAGAGTATCAGAAGCACATTGGCTACCTCTCACTGAATGGTCCAATAAGGTAGCACTTAATGGTCCATAGAAACCTTAAAGTCTTTAGAATGATAGAATAACGTTATTGTCACTGTACATTGTACAATAAAAGGAAATGAATTCCCCAACAGACGTCACAAAAACGACATACCCATCCCTCCACACTTCAAGCACCAACCACCATTGCAGAAGGAAGGTCTGTTTCTGCGCATGGGTTGCTCCCATTTTGACACAACATCACACAACATCAGTTCTTAATAGCAAAATACTCAGTTTATTTCTTTGTTTTTAGTCTCTTCCTTTTCAGCTGCTCTTACATTTCTTCGAAGAAGAATCGATAACTTGAATTCTGCAAGTAGGCAGCTGAAGAGTGGCAGGAAAAGGGAAGGGGAAGGGGAAGGGGAAGGGGGGGAGGGGAGGGGAAGGGAGGGGAAGGGAAGGGGAAGGGAAGGGAGGGGAGGGGAAGGGAGGGGAGGGGAGGGGAGGGGAAGGGAGGGGAAGGGAGGGGAAGGGGAAGGGAGGGGAGGGGAGGGGAGGGGAAGGGAGGGGAGGGGAGGGGAGGGGAAGGGGAGGGGAAGGGAGGGGAAGGGGAAGGGAGGGGAGGGGAGGGGAGGGGAGGGGAGGGGAGGGGAGGGGAGGGGAAGGGGAAGGGTGGGGAAAGGAGAAACAGAAGGAAAGAAAGAAAGAAAGAAAGGAAAGGGAAAAAGGAAAATAGAAAGCAAAGGATACGGAAAAAGAGAAAGAGAAAAGAGAAATAGAAAGAGAAAACAAAAGAGAAGATGGATGTAAAGAAACCTACCGCTCAATTTCAGTATTGAATATTGATCATAAATTATTTGCTAATGTCTTGGTAGAAAGACTAAAGCCCTTTCTAATGGAGAAAGGAAGAACAATGGGGCTTCCTCCCGTAACGAAGAATGAATGATAACGTCAGAACCATGACAAACGTCATTCTGAAAAGAACAACGATGAAGAATGTGCGTTCTTAGCGCTAGACGCGGAGAAGGCCTTCAACAACATAAATTGGAAGTCCTTCATCTAACTCATGCAAGAATTCGATATGGGGCACTACTTCATAAATGCCGCCATAAAATCGGTATATACCGATTTGTAAGATCCTCCTTGATAAGAATTTGGGGAAAGTAGAAAAGCAGATTTCATTCTTTAAAAAACCTCTGAATACCCACCGTGGAAGCGGCACAGAGGAGAGATCTAGGGTGTGAAAGGTGGCTCAGAGACAAAGAGAGACAGTGAACCCAAACAATAGAAGATTGCTTCACAAAGTGAGCAGCAAATATTGGACACACTACATGAATGACTGATTGGGAAAAGAATTTGGAGCAAGAAAGGGAAATCTACCAACTCTTACGACCTAGGCGAGAATCGGATCAAAGTATGAAACTGAGGTGAAGAAGAGGTAGACTGAGGCGTGAGAGGGGCCTGAGAAAAGAAAGGAGAAGGCCAAAGGAGAAGGAGAAAAGAAAAAGTGAAGAGAGAAGGGCAAAGAGAAGAGGGAGAGGAGAGAGACGAAAGGAGGGAGAAGAGACAGAAAGAGGGGAAAGAGTTAAGAGAAAGGAGGCAGATGAGTGAGAATGTGAGGTATGTGAGATGTGTAGAGTGTGTGAGAAGAAAAAAGGTAAAAGAGAGGGAAAAAACCAGAAAAAAAGCAAAATATAAAAAGAAAAAGGGAGAAAAGAGAGATGGGTGATCTGAGATGGGCAACGTGTGTGAGATGTGCATGGTGTATGTGATGTGTGTGCAGTATAATGTGCACAATTTGTGTGGTGTATGAACTGTGTGTACTATGCGTGTGGTATGTGTTCTGTGCGATGTTCGTATTCTGTGTGTTGCATATGATATGAAATGGGTGATATGAAATGGGCATGTTCATAGAATCATAGAATCAAAGAGTTGGAAGAGGCCTCATGGGCCATCCAGTCCAACCCCATTCCGCCAAGAAGCAGGAATAATGCATGTTGTGTAACATGTGTGTGGTGTGTGATGTGTGATGTGTGTGGTTTGTATGAGGCGTGTGTATTATGTATGACCTGATGTGTGTGTTCTGTGTGATGAAGTGTTCTGTGTGATGTGTGTGGTGTGTCAGGTGTGGGGAGGGGAGAAGGAAGGGGAGGGGAGGGAGGGAGGGGGAGGGAGGGAGGGGGAGGGAGGGGAAGGGGAGGGGGAGGGGAGGGAGGGGGAGGGGGAGGGGAGGGGGAGGGGAGGGGAAAGGGTGGGAGGGGGAGGGGGCAGGGGAAAGGGTGGGAGGGAGGGGGATTGAACAGTCAGACGTTTGCCACAACTGAACACACATCTCAAGTCTTTGGGATTTCAAACTGGTGGGAAGAATTGAAAAGCAGAAAAAAAGAGGACGGTTCAGCCTGTCTTCCTTCAACCATGGCCTTCTACTCTCATCTCAAGATGTTTTGGGTTCAGTTCTGTTCACGACTGGTCAATGCTGTGGTTTCCTGTTGAGTTCAAATCTAGCCAGAAGTGGATCCAACATCCAGGCGGTTGAGGAGAGGAACATTGGGCATTGGGCAACCCATCAGGAAGAAGAAGAAGAAGAAGGCCAAACGCCGCCTTGGCGTAGTCGTGGTTCTCTTGCTTTCCTCGGATTCCATCTGGCTCTCACTCCTGGTGCTGTTGTCTCCTGTTGTCTCCGCAAATTCACCAAGACTCTCCAAGTCTTTGGCACAGAGTATGTTTCTGACCGGGCTTGATCCGGCTGAAACCCTGGCTGATATCTCTGCCGTATCCCAACACTTGTGAGGCTTTTCACCTGAGGAGAATGAGAAGAAGGACATCCCATGACACAAGGCAGCTTCACCAGCTTGGTGAAGGACCCAATTTTGGGCCCAGATCTAAAATATGAGGATGCCTGTTGCCCCCCACCTGGCTCCCTTCCTAGATGAGAAGTCCAGCAGGGAAGAGGAGTGGAGACCCCATGCCGGGAACCCAGCCAGACCAGTTCAAACTGCTTTCATGAACCAGAGAAGGAAATGCAAAGACTACCCAAGACTTCTAGAACAAACTTTGTCCTGTGCTGCCTTGGACTCACCTGAGGAGGAGGAACGGGGCAACCCAAGAGCTCTGGTGTCAGTTGGAAGCCACTTGCAGCATCCTTCTCCTTGCATCGTTGGCAACCAAACAGGCCTGGGTCTTTCTCAGCCCTACGTGTGAGCATTTCTTCATGAGACAGATCTTCGTGGTACCACTTATCCAGACATACTTGTCCCATGGGAGGCGGGGTGGGTGTTGATGTGCCTGGAGCTTTGCCTGAAAGCTTGGCCTACACCCTTGGTGAGGCTTGTGGGGCTTGTCGTCCAAGCTGTGCTCCTGCAGAAAGAAAGGAAGGAAGAAAGGAAGGAAGGAAGGAAGGAAGGAAGGAAGGAAGGAAGGAAGGAAGGAAGGGCTTGAGTCCACGGCACAAGGCGTATGGTTCCCAAACCGCAGTCCTGCTGCTGACACGAGGGTTTCACCCTTTGCGCCACTGGCTGGGGGCTCCGTCTCACAGGGTCATTCTATGGGACTTCTGAGCAGTGTGGGTTGCATCGATTAGCATGATCGCCTTAGAGTTCTGTTCCTGGCTGTCATTTAGTTTTGCATCTAGAAAGAAACACTTTTTTGTCTCTTCCTCTTCCTTTGTAGAGTTGATTCTGCTTGCTTGCATGTTTGTATTTCTGTTCTTTTAAATAACAATTAATGTAAAAGATGCCAAATGTTTCCACTTTACTAAAATATAAAGCACTAAAAACTTTGGGAAAGGTTCCTTCTTTCCCCAATCGCGGGTCAATTAACCAGGAACGGATCACAAACATCACAAAGGAAATGTCATATTTCCAATTTGGCCACAGTGGGACATCATCCTTTGAGTCACCACCACTACCACCACCACCACCATTTCTTGGGGGCCATGGAGCTCTTCGCGACTGCCTGTCTGTCACCAATCGAGTCTGCTAATGTCAGAATGAGACTCCCATGCCATAGGGAAGAAGGAGCATCCCCAGACTTTGCCTAAATAGGGCAAAGTAGCATTCAACCGGGAAAACCTAGAATACTCACCAAAAATACATGTGCATAGCAGATAAACTCTATGTTGAATTCAAGGTACATCTGGGTTTTCTATGTAGTGTAGTCAAGCCGCATATAACCACATCTGTAACAGATCCAAAGACACAACTGGACAGGAGTTGGGTGTGTGGCAAGTGTCCAGCCTCTCTCCCTCCCAGCTGCCACCTCTGCTCAGACCTGAAGGTCATCCCGATAGTGACATCATCATCATCATCATCATTCATGGCATCAGAGTGTTTGTGATCAGCTGAGGCTGCCTCCATGTCAACAACAGTTTAGGCAACCCTTGCCACCAGGCCCCATCTGCAATACTATAGGATATCATTGAACTGCTTTGAACTGCATTCTATGAAGCTACGTATGGCAGAATGCATGATGGCGCCTCGGGTGTTCTTTATTGGAAGTTACATAATTGGTGTAGAAGAGTTTAACATGAAGCACTCCCTCACTAATCCAAAAGGGTCGGTTACGCACATATTGTGAATAGATAATTGGTAATATTGGTAAAATACATTTTTTTTTTTACATTTCAGTTGGAAGATGAGCAAGTGAAAGACTGTATGATAAAATGGGATGTTTATCGACCAGAAGTTGATGGCAAAAGTGACTAGGAGGGTGATATTGGAATCCTAGGATAACAGAGTTGGAAGAGACCACATAGATCATCATTAACTGACCCAAATAGTACTTTTTCTGTGACTTTTGTGAGTGTTGACTATAAAAGTGTAGCTCAGAACTGTCACAGTTAGTTTCTCATCACAATATTACTACTATGCTATAAAGGTGCCAATATATGGGAGATGATTTCCCAGCCACAGAGTAGAGATACCACAATACAATGTATTTGGATCTCCAATATGTTTTTTTGGTATATGCAAGGTCTACATCAGTGGTTCTCAACCTGCAAGTCCCCAGGTATTTTGGCCTTCAACTCCCAGAAATCCCAACAGCTGGTCTACTGGCTGAAATTTCTGGGAGTTGTAGGCCAAACCTCCTGAGGATCCACAGGTTGAGAACCATTGGTCTACATTTAGTCAGCTAACATTGGGAACTTGTGTTAACTGACCTAAACATGGATGGGTTATGGATAGAGAAACCAATAAGCAAATGGGTGCTAAATACCGATCCTCTGATGACATTTACGATACGCCTTCCGAGATATGTCAACCCTGGCTAGGTGACTCTGATGTCTATCTGACCCTGAGGAGGAGCCCTGGACCCAGCGTCGATGTCATGAAGCTAGAGCTGTTGCCTTAGAGTTGGATCCAGAGTGGCCTTCCTGCCTGCCTGTGGAAGGAAGGAAGGGCTCCATCTCCTTCCATAAAGGACATTGTGTCCCAAGGACGTTCCTCCGGAAAGAGAGGCAGAAGGAGCATTTCATTCATTTCTCTGTGTGACTTGTACACACACAGCAACAACAACGACAACTCTATGCTTCTGTTCTGTATTCGGATCTGTTACTTAATAGAGATCTCAGTCGCTGTTACAGGAGACCAGTTACTTACTTACTTACTTACTTACTTAGGCGATCCCTCACTTTCCGAGGATGATTGTCTTCCTGTGGGTCCGTATGTGCCTGTGGAGCCCTATTTTTGCTCTGCATCTTCTTGCGCAGTGAGGAGGGCATTGGTTTCCAGGTGGAAGGCGGTCTCGGCCGGGGTTGGCTTGACGTGCCTTCCTCTTGGCACGTTTCTCTTTTTCACCCTCCACTCGTGCCTCCTCAAATTCTGCAGCACTGCTGGTCACAGCTGACCTCCAGCTGGAGCGGTCAAGGGCCAGGGCTTCCCAGTTCTCAGTGTCTATGCCAGAGTTTTTAAGGTTGGCTTTGAGCCCATCTTTCAATCTCTTTTCCTGTCCTCCAACATTTCCGTTCTTGAGTTCGGAGTAGAGCAGCTGCAGTTGGGGAGGGGAGGGAAGACACGTTCGGCGCATGGCAGCGTGGGGCACACGCACAGGCAGGGGAGGCAAAGCAAGGACAGACAAAGGCTTGCACCTGGGAATCCATTTTTTTCATGTCAGGAGTGACTTGAGAAACTGAAAATATGCAATAAAGATTATTTTTCAAAAAGAGGAGGAGGAGGAGGAGCAGGAGCAGAAATTTGAACGACTGCAAGTCCCAAATGTAAAGGTCTATTTTCCCCAAACCTCACCTGCGTTCAAATTTGGGCATATTGAGTGTTCATGCCAAGTTTGGCCCAGATCCATCATTGTTTGCGTCCACACTGCTCCCTGCATGTAGGTGAACTACAACTGTTCTGGAACAGCTGTTCCAGAAGCTCCAATTTTGTTTGCTTTGCATTGAATGTTTGTTTGCAATCCTAAGTTTCAGGGACTCTGCAGATAGGTGGCTTCGTTTGGCTGCAATCATAGGGCAAGCCACCTGTCAATTAGAGTTAGGTCCCCTGGTCCCGCCCCCTTTGGGTTTTTGGAGGGAAGAGGAGCCTTTTTGAGTCAGTTCACACAGAGCAGCTTTCCATACAGGACACGAAACCAAGAGCTCCTGTCGAAAGCTTCGTCTTCTACGGCTTGGCCGGGGAGATACACAGCCTACAGCTTGGCTGAGGATTTTACCACCTTACAGCTCCTTTGCTGAGGGACTTCAGTCAGCCATCACAGCACCCTGAACTCCTTCTTTTGCCCTGGAAGTCTACAAAGCTCTGCTTGGCAAGGGTCGCTCGCGGAAGCCGGACGCAGTTGGTACCGGGTGCAAGGGCTCCACGCCAACAGAGGCATGTACAGACTGCCCAGATGAGAAGTTAAGCATTTCCCCATTCGTTAGTATTTTTATTTATTTATTTATTTGTTTGTTTATTTATTTATTTATTCTTTAAACTTCTATGCCGCCACTCCCTTCCCTGGGGCTCGGAGCGGCTTACAAGAATAGCTAAAATCTAACAAAGTTTAAAAGCAATTTAAAACAATTTAAAAACAACAGTATCAAACATTAAAAGCCTGTCGAAACACGTATGTCTTCCATGCCCTGCGGACAGCTGGCAAGTCCCGCAGGGCACGAACTTCAGGTGGCAGAGCATTCCAGACTGATGGCGCCACTGCTGTGAAGGCTCTGCGCCTGGTAGCCGTTAGACGCAAGGTCTTGACACTGGGAATTTCCAATAGATCTTGGTCCTCAGAACGGAGGGATCTCTGGGGTTGGGAGGGGGTGAGACGATCCCTCAGATACATTGGCCCCAGACCATGCAAGGCCTTCAAGGGGAGTCCCATCCCTTTGAAAGTGATCCGGTGCTCAATGGGTAACCAATGCAGCTGCCGTAAGATTGGTGTTATGCGGCATCTCATCGGAATTCCCGCAAGAAGCCGAGCAGCTGCGTTTTGTACCAACTTGAGCTTCCGAATCACCGACACAGGGAGGCCAATGTAGAGGGCGTTACAGTAGTCCAGTCTTGAGATGACCGTGGCCTGGATCACCGTAGCCAGGTCGTCCCTGGACAGGGAGTGGCCAGCCGTCTAGCCTGCCGCAGGTGAAAGAAAGAAGGCGGTTCTGCTCACGGCGGAGAGAGACCTGGGCCTCCATTGTCAGCAGAGGCTCCAAAAGGACTCCCAGACTCTTGACCAATGATGACGGGCGTAAGGCCTCGCCATCCAGGGTGGGCAGATGGATGTCCCCACTGCCCGGTCCACCCAGCCATAGGATCTCCGTCTTTGCTGGATTCACCCTCAACCTGCTGGCACGCAGCCATCCAGTCACGGCCTCAATGAGGCACTGAGGGAAGGAATCGGGTCCAGAGTCCGGTCGGCCTTCCATCTTCAGCACCAGCTGAGTGTCATCGGCATACTGATAACACTCAAGCCCAAAACCTCGAACCAGCTGAGCAAGTGGTCGCATAGAGATGTTAAACAAGAGAGGGGAGAGAATGGCCCCCTGAGGAGGAACCCCACAAGAGAGAGAGAGAGAGGGGGGGGACCCCTCAGAGACCAGGCCTCCCCTCTCCACTCGCTGTCCACGGTTGTGAAGAAAGGAGGGGAGCCAGTTCAAAGCTCTCCCCCTGATTCCAGCAACAGCAAGGCGTTGGGTCAAGAGATGGTGGTCGACTGTGTCAAATGCTGCTGTGAGATCCAATAGCACGAGCAGCGCTGACCCGCCCTGGTCAAGCTGGCATCGAAGGTGATGATCCGTGATGGAGACCAGCACAGTCTCTGTCCCGTGCCCCGCACGGAAGCCGGACTGGAAGAGATCTAGTCCTGCTGTGTCGTCTAGGAATTGCTGCAACTGCTCCGCTGCTGTATACAGTTATGAAGATAGTGCCTGTTCCCAGTGAACAAGATTGCAAGAGCCAATAGACTGTTAAGAAAGCTTTAAAGTCCCTCTTTGTTTTCATCAATAAAGAACTTTGCTGGACTTACTTTAAGCCTCTACAGAACTTTGTTTAAGGAAATCCAAGGGCCTTTCATCTCAGGCAGCCCCGTTGGGCATCCCGTTGGGCACACGGAATGTATGTCCTGTCTACAGTCTTATGCGCAGGCGTGCGACAGCACAACAACTCCAAAACCTCAAGGTCAATGCCTACCAAACCCTTCCATTATTTATTGTTGGTTATGGGAGTTCTGTGTGCCCAGTTTGGTTCAATTGCATCCTTGGCGGAGTTCAGAGTGCTCTTTGTTTGTAGGTGAAATACCAGCAACTACAACTCCCAAATGACAAAATCTATCCCACTGCAACTCCAGCAGTATTCAGATTTGGGCATATCGGTTATTTGTGCCAAATTACGCCCATTAATTTGAAAAATAGGATCCATGTTAGTGTTATTTAACTCAAATCAATCTCCACTTTGTGCAAGTTATAAACGTGATAATAGTATCATCTCCACTGGAACAAGACCAGCTTTCCACTTCTGTAGGGAGTAAGTTTCTCTGCTGGCTGGAGGGGGCTGGACCCAATTCCCTTTGGGGGTCTCTGGCATCTCATTCCCTGGAGCTACTTCAACAGGCCGGATGGCCGTCTTCTGGGAGGGCTTTCCCTGGTCTTCCTTCCTCGCCGAAAGGGCTTGGGCTGGGTGGCCTTAGTGATTTTTCACACGGGTGTCCTACTCTTCTTTCCATAGACACAAAGTCCTCAGTCATTCCAGGAACAGGGACATTTCAGAGCCAATCCCCCACATAGAGACACCAGAGTATCAGAAGCACATTGGCTACCTCTCACTGAATGGTCCAATAAGGTAGCACTTAATGGTCCATAGAAACCTTAAAGTCTTTAGAATGATAGAATAACGTTATTGTCACTGTACATTGTACAATAAAAGGAAATGAATTCCCCAACAGACGTCACAAAAACGACATACCCATCCCTCCACACTTCAAGCACCAACCACCATTGCAGAAGGAAGGTCTGTTTCTGCGCATGGGTTGCTCCCATTTTGACACAACATCACACAACATCAGTTCTTAATAGCAAAATACTCAGTTTATTTCTTTGTTTTTAGTCTCTTCCTTTTCAGCTGCTCTTACATTTCTTCGAAGAAGAATCGATAACTTGAATTCTGCAAGTAGGCAGCTGAAGAGTGGCAGGAAAAGGGAAGGGGAAGGGGAAGGGGAAGGGGGGGAGGGGAGGGGAAGGGAGGGGAGGGGAAGGGGAAGGGAAGGGAGGGGAGGGGAAGGGAGGGGAGGGGAGGGGAGGGGAAGGGAGGGGAAGGGAGGGGAAGGGGAAGGGAGGGGAGGGGAGGGGAGGGGAGGGGAAGGGGAGGGGAAGGGAGGGGAAGGGAGGGGAAGGGGAAGGGAGGGGAGGGGAGGGGAGGGGAGGGGAAGGGGAGGGGAAGGGAGGGGAGGGGAGGGGAGGGGAAGGGAGGGGAAGGGAGGGGAAGGGGAAGGGAGGGGAGGGGAGGGGAGGGGAGGGGAGGGGAGGGGAAGGGGAAGGGTGGGGAAAGGAGAAACAGAAGGAAAGAAAGAAAGAAAGAAAGAAAGGGAAAAAGGAAAATAGAAAGCAAAGGATACGGAAAAAGAGAAAGAGAAAAGAGAAACAGAAAGAGAAAACAAAAGAGAAGATGGATGTAAAGAAACCTACCGCTCAATTTCAGTATTGAATATTGATCATAAATTATTTGCTAATGTCTTGGTAGAAAGACTAAAGCCCTTTCTAATGGAGAAAGGAAGAACAATGGGGCTTCCTCCCGTAACGAAGAATGAATGATAACGTCAGAACCATGACAAACGTCATTCTGAAAAGAACAACGATGAAGAATGTGCGTTCTTAGCGCTAGACGCGGAGAAGGCCTTCAACAACATAAATTGGAAGTCCTTCATCTAACTCATGCAAGAATTCGATATGGGGCACTACTTCATAAATGCCGCCATAAAATCGGTATATAATAATAATAAGGATTTGTAAGATCCTCCTTGATAAGAATTTGGGGAAAGTAGAAAAGCAGATTTCATTTTTTAAAAAACCTCTGAATACCCACCGTGGAAGCGGCACAGAGGAGAGATCTAGGGTGGGAAAGGTGGCTCAGAGACAAAGAGAGACAGTGAACCCAAACAATAGAAGATTGCTTCACAAAGTGAGCAGCAAATATTGGACACACTACATGAATGACTGATTGGGAAAAGAATTTGGAGCAAGAAAGGGAAATCTACCAACTCTTATGACCTAGGCGAGAATCGGATCAAAGTATGAAACTGAGGTGAAGAAGAGGTAGACGGAGCCGTGAGAGGGGCCTGAGAAAAGAAAGGAGAAGACCAAAGGAGAAGGAGAAAAGAAAAAGTGAACAGAGAAGGGCAAAGAGAAGAGGGAGAGGAGAGAGAGGAAAGGAGGGAGAAGAGACAGAAAGAAGGGAAAGAGTTAAGAGAAAGGAGGCAGATGAGTGAGAATGTGAGGGATGTGAGATGTGTAGAGTGTGTGAGAAGAAAAAGGTAAAAGAGAGGGAAAAAACCAGAAAAAAAGCAAAATATAAAAAGAAAAAGGGAGAAAAGAGTGATGGGTGATCTGAGATGGGCAACGTGTGTGAGATGTGCATGGTGTATGTGATGTGTGTGCAGTATAATGTGCACAATTTGTGTGGTGTATGAACTGTGTGTACTATGCGTGTGGTATGTGTTCTGTGCGATGTTCGTATTCTGTGTGTTGCATATGATATGAAATGGGTGATATGAAATGGGCATGTTCATAGAATCATAGAATCAAAGAGTTGGAAGAGGCCTCATGGGCCATCCAGCCCAACCCCATTCCGCCAAGAAGCAGGAATATAGCATGTTGTGTGACGTGTGTGTGGTGTGTGATGTGTGATGTGTGATGTGTGTGGTTTGTCTGGTGTATGAGGCGTGTGTATTATGTATGACCTGATGTGTGTGTTCTGTGTGATGAAGTGTTCTGTGTGATGTGTGTGGTGTGTCAGGCGTGGGGAGGGGAGAAGGAAGGGGAGGGGAGGGAGGGAGGGGGAGGGAGGGAGGGGGAGGGAGGGGGAGGGGGAGGGGAGGGGAAGGGGAGGGGGGAGGGGAAAGGGTGGGAGGGAGGGGGATTGAACAGTCAGACGTTTGCCACAACTGAACACACATCTCAAGTCTTTGGGATTTCAAACTGGTGGGAAGTATAAAAAAGCAGAAAAAAAGAGGACGGTTCAGCCTGTCTTCCTTCAACCATGGCCTTCTACTCTCATCTCAAGATGTTTTGGGTTCAGTTCTGTTCACGACTGGTCAATGCTGTGATTTCCTGTTGAGTTCCAATCTAGCCAGAAGTGGATCCAACATCCAGGCAGTTGAGGAGAGGAACATTGGGCATTGGGCAACCCATCAGGAAGAAGAAGAAGAAGAAGGCCAAATGCCGCCTTGGCATCGTAGTCGTGGTTCTCTTGCTTTCCTCGGATTCCACCTGGCTCTCACTCCTGGTGCTGTTGTCTCCTGTTGTCTCCGCAAATTCACCTTTCTCTCCAAGTCTTTGGCACAGAGTATGTTTCTGACCTGGCTTGATCCGGCTGAAACCCTGGCTGATATCTCTGCCATATCTTTGTGAGGCTTTTCACCTGAGGAGAATGAGAAGAAGGACATCCCATGACACAAGGCAGCTCCACCAGCTTGGTGAAGGACCCAATTTTGGGCCCAGATCTAAAATATGAGGATGCCTGTTGCCCCCCACCTGGCTCCCTTCCCAGATCAGAAGTCCAGCAGGGAAGAGGAGTGGAGACCCCATGCCGGGAACCCAGCCAGACCAGTTCAAACTGCTTTCATGAACCAGAGAAGGAAATGCAAAGACTACCCAAGACTTCTAGAACAGACTTTGTCCTGTGCTGCCTTTGACTCACCTGAGGAGGAGGAACGGGGCAACCCAAGAGCTCTGGTGTCAGTTGGAAGCCACTTGCAGCATCCTTCTCCTTGCATCGTTGGCAACCAAACAGGCCTGGGTCTTTCTCAGCCATACATGTGAGCATTTCTTCATGATACAGAGCTTCATGGTACCACTTATCCAGACATACTTGTCCCATGGGGGGCGGAGTGGGTGTTGATGTGCCTGGAGCTTTGCCTGAAAGCTTTGCCTACACCCTTGGTGAGGCTTGTGGGGCTTGTAGTCCAAGCTGTGCTCCTGCAGAAAGAAAGAAAGAAAGGAAGGAAGGAAGGAAGGAAGGAAGGAAGGAAGGAAGGAAGGAAGGAAGGAAGGAAGGGCTTGAGTCCACGGCACAAGGCGTATGGTTCCCAAACCGCAGTCCTGCTGCTGACACGAGGGTTTCACCCTTTGCGCCACTGGCTGGGGGCTCCGTCTCACAGGGTCATTCTATGGGACTTCTGAGCAGTGTGGGTTGCATGTATTAGGATGCTCGTCTTAGAGTTCTGTTCCTGGCTGTCATTTAGTTTTGCATATAGAAAGAAACACTTTTTTGTCTCTTCCTCTTCCTTTGTAGAGTTGATTCTACTTGCTTGCATGTTTGTATTTCTGTTCTTTTAAATAACAATTAATGTAAAAGATGCCAAATGTTTCCACTTTACTAAAATATAAAGCACTAAAAACTTTGGGAAAGGTTCCTTCTTAACCAGGAACGGATCACAAACATCACAAAGGAAATGTCATATTTCCAATTTGGCCACAGTGGGACATCATCATTTGTGTCACCACCACCACCACCACCACCACCATTTCTTGGGGGCCATGGAGCTCTGCGCGACTGCCTGTCCGTCACCAATCGAGTCTGCTAATGTCAGAATGAGACTCCCATGCCATAGGGAAGAAGGAGCATCCCCAGACTTTGCCTAAATAGGGCAAAGTAGCATTCAACCGGGAAAACCTAGAATACTCACCAAAAATACATGTGCATAGCAGATAAACTCTATGTTGAATTCAAGGTACATCTGGGTTTTCTATGTAGTGTAGTCAAGCCGCATATAACCACATCTGTAACAGATCCAAAGAAACAACTGGACAGGAGTTGGCTGTCTGGCAAGTGGCCAGCCTCTCTCCCTCCCAGCTGCCACCTCTGCTCAGACCTGAAGGTCATCCCGATAGTGACATCATCATCATCATTCATGGCATCAGAGTGTTTGTGATCAGCTGAGGCTGCCTCCATGTCAACAACAGTTTAGGCAACCCTTGCCACCAGGCCCCATCTGCAATACTATAGGATATCATTGAACTGCTTTGAACGGCATTCTATGAAGCTACATATGGCAGAATGCATGATGGCGCCTCGGGTGTTCTTTATTGGAAGTTACATAATGGGTGTAGAAGAGTTTAACATGAAGCACTCCCTCACTAATCCAACAGGGTCGGTTACGCACATATTGTGAATAGATAATTGGTAATATTGGTAAAATACATATTATTTTTTTTTTACATTTCAGTTGGAAGATGAGCAAGTGAAAGACTGTATGATAAAATGGGATGTTTATCGACCAGAAGTTGATGGCAAAAGTGACTAGGAGGGTGATATTGGAATCCTAGGATAACAGAGTTGGAAGAGACCACATAGATCATTTAACTGACCCAAATAGTACTTTTTTCTGTGACTTTTTGTGAGTGTTGACTATAAAAGTGTAGCTCAGAACTGTCACAGTTTCTCATCCACAATATTACTACTATGCTATAAAGGTGCCAATATATGGGAGATGATTTCCCAGCCACAGAGTAGAGATACCACAATACAATGTATTTGGATCTCCACACTTCAAGCACCAACCACCATTTCAGAAGGAAGGTCTGTTTCTGTGCACGGGTTGCTCCCATTTCGATACAACATCACACAACATCAGTTCTTAATAGCAAAATACTCAGTTTTATTTCTTTGTTTTTTAGTCTCTTCCTTTTCAGCTGCTCTTACATTTCTTCGAAGAAGAATCTATAACTTGAATTCTGCAAATAGGCAGCTGAAGAGTGGCAGGAAAAGGGTTAGGGTTAGGGTTAGGGGGTTAGGGGTTAGGGGTTAGGGGTTAGGGGGTTAGGGGTTAGGGGTTAGGGGTTAGGGGTTAGGGGTTTAGGGGTTAGGGGTTAGGGGCTAGGGGGCTAGGGGCTAGGGGCTAGGGGCTAGGGGCTAGGGGCTAG